>NW_027180386.1:0-12500 GCF_040956055.1 Brachionichthys hirsutus | reverse complement strand
TGGTGAGTGAGGCGATCCGTTCTTTCAGTGGTTCTCCCTGCTCTTCTGTTGGGCGGTATAAACAGCTCCCTCCGCTCCTGTTCTGACTGCTCACCCCGTCCATCCTGGAGCTCCACCGCAGTCGCCTCTGTATCAGCAACCACCTTCACCCATGCAGCCGCTCTATGTGCAATATCAACCATACCAGCCACTTCTGCAGCCAGTGGTCCAGCCAGAGCTGGACCCGGTCCACACAGTCCCAGCTGTTGAACCAGGTCAGCCAGAGGCTCCTGTTCAGCCTGAGACTCTGCGTGGTGAAGCTCTGCCTGCCGTAACTCCAGCCGAGGGTGAGCAGCAATCTGTATTGGATCATGACATTTGTTTGTTGCAGCAACACAAAGGATCTTGAGATTTAAACCCAGTCAGTCAGACGGACAGAAGCGTCTTATATTCGGTATTCAGAGCAGACCTCCACCTCTCTAGGTTCTCCTCTACCTGCACTCTGCTCTAACAATGTAAATGGTAAATGGACTGCACTTATACAGTGCTTCTCCACCTTTGCACAAAGCGCTTTACGAGTTTGGCCTCACATTCACCCATTCACACTCCAGTGGGCGACTGCTGCCATGCAAGGCGCTGCCAGACCAACCGGGAGAAATGTTGGGTTCAGCGTCTTGCACAAGGACACTTCATGTACACAGTCAGAGCGGGGATTTGAACCACCGACCTTCTGATCACCGGACGACCCACTCTACCAACCGAGCCACAGCCGCCCAATTGTCATCTGCAAACATCATATTCAGAGGAGCTTCCTGTCTCACCTCATCTGTTAGTCTGTCCATCACCATGGCAACAAAAAGGGGCTCAGAGCTGGTCCCTGGTGCATCCCACCTCTACACTAAACTCCTGTTACTCCAACTGCACACTTCACTGCTGTCCTGAACTACACTGACATACTACGACTACTCATGCAGTACCACAGTACCTCATGCAGTACCACAGTTCCTCATGCAGTACTACAGTACCTCATGCAGTACCTCATGCAGTACCACAGTTCCTCATGCAGTACTGCAGTACTACAGTACCTCATGCAGTACTGCAGTACTACAGTACCTCATGCAGTACTACAGTACCTCATGCAGTACCACAGTACCTCATGCAGTACTACAGTTCCTCATGCAGTACTACAGTACCTCATGCAGTACCACAGTTCCTCTCTGTACACCCTGTCCTAGGCTTTCTCTAGATCTACAAAGACACAATGCAGCTCCTTCTGAACTTCCCTGTACTTCTCCATTGCTAGCCTCAATGCTAACGTTGTGTCTGTGGTACTCTTCATCAGCATGAAGCGATACTGCTGCTCACAAATACTCACTTCTGTCCTTAGTCTAGCCTCAACCACCTTTTCCCATAACTTCATCGTATGACTCCTGGACACACAACACATCAACCTTTCTCCTCATCATCATGTCCACCAGCTCGCTAGCTTTTCCCGTCATCGTCCCAACATTCACTCCCTCCTCTTTGACCCACAGTAATCCATTTTTATTGTTAACCCGATCCGGTATGACTTTCTTATTTAAGTTGATTGCATCTTTAAATTTGGTTTTATGCCAGATACCATTCCTGCTGCAACCCTCTGAATTTATCCAGGCTTGGGACCGGCTCAGGGGAACATTACATTAGCTCCTGCTACCCGTGCTACCTATGATGCTGGATTTGCTACAATGTATAATGTTTTCTTTCCATTTTCAAAGAAGCTCCTAAAGCACCAAGCATGGGAATAGAATCCTATCGTCACATCTTAACCACAACATGTGACTTTTTAGGGACTTTATCTTGTTAATTGAAATTCATTCAGTTATTTTTAGATATTCCTCTGATATTATTTCAAACAAATAGTTCAAACAGATTCATATTCAGAAGTAACATTATATTAAAAACAGGATCTTCCCTAAATGTTTCTGTCTTAAAGAACCAGAGGTGGTTGAAACAGCAAATACTGTCTAAACACTAAACATTCCCTTGTAATTACTGCAGTGAACAATATTTGATTTCTGTCATTTTCCAGCTGAAAAGAAGAAAGACGCAGATGCAAAAAAAGGTACGCTTAGTTTGTCGGTAAACCCGAGTTCTCTCCAGCAGCAGTGATGTGCGATGACACGAATGCATTCATTCTGGGAAATGAACTCTGCAAGACCATCTCTGTCCAATTATCCCATCAGATCCAGAAGAAAGCAAAGAGAAAATGAAGAAAGGTGATTTATGTTTGATAAATAATTTTTGTTTTTAGGGCGGCATGGCGGCACAGTGGTTAGCGCTGTTGCCTAACAGGCACATGTTCGAATCCGACTTGTGGCCTTTCTGTGAGGAGTTTGCATGTTCTCCCCGTGTCTGCATGGGTTCTCTCCGGGTCCCCCCGCTTCATCCGGCCACCAAAAACGTGCAGTTTAGGTGAATTGGTTACACTAATTTGTCCATATGTGAGTGTGTGTGTGGCTGATTGTTTGTCTGTGTGTGGCCCTGTGTTGAACTGGCGGCTCGTCCAGGGTGTGCCCTGCCTCTCGCTCGTTGACCGCTGGGATAGGCTCCAGTTCGATCCGGTAACGGACGAAGCGTCCCAGAAAATGAATGATGTTTGTTTAGGGCTCAGTAGTTTGGTGTTGTCCACCATGTACATTTGACTTTTATTACAAGAGATAAACTGTTTTGTGAATATACAGACTCAGTTACAAACCACAGGGAGACAGGATTAACTTCTGACATGTCTGTTCTAGATGCTGCTGTTTCCAAAAGTGGGCTGAATAAAGGTGAATGTAAAATGAAAAGAATGACCGTTATAATAGGACTATTTATGTTCTGTTTAACATATATCAGACTTGATCTTATTGTGTTGCAGAAAGAACTGCACCAAAAGAGAAACAAAGAAGTCATGCAGTGGCCAAAAAAGGTGAGAACATTCTGGATAAAAAAAACTGTGACACCTTACATATATACAAAATGCAGGAATGCAGTTTAACAGAACAGTTTAAAGGTGACATATTATACCCTTTATCCACAAGTTAATGCAAAAATCTTAAAAAGTTCCAGATAAAGAGATAACAGCATCTTTATGGAATTATTCATTTCTGTATCTTATTGATTCCACGATTGATACGATGATGTAAAAGTTCCGTGTCCCTTAAAATAGTCTCATCAGATACGTGACTGAACAAAATGAGAGACAAACTGTTGGGAACAAATTTTCATTCAGATATTTTCAGTCTAAATCTCTGCCAATAAATTAGCCCATTGATTATGAATTAGGATATTGATTGGTGACAGACCTACTGATTACTCATTTAGTAATGAAGCGTTTTGAGTACTAAATCAAACGTTCTTCTTCATGAAGTTAAGCCAAACGTGGATAAAGAGAACTCTCTCCTTTTCTTCTATCCGCCTGGACACGGAGGTTTTGTCTTATTGTTTTACAAGTTACAAATGTCACAAAGACAAAGACATGAAAAGCTCTTCTGCTGGATGAAAGTCCTCCGCTGGAGTCGGTTCTTATTTTACGTCTTTACTCCAAGTCCGTTGCTTTTCTTTTCTCAGTGGCAGCTGTAAAAAGGAAAACAACTGCAACTCCTAAGAAAGGTAATTTTTCACGATGTTTAAATGTATATGAAAGCTGAAACCAGCCGCCGCTGATATTTCATTAAGATTACAGATTATTCAGGCCACCAATCGCGGCTCCTTTCTCATCATGTTAGCGCCTGCAGCTGCACGGCAGAGGAGGAAATCGACCTCTGGAAAGACAGGTGGCTGCACATCAGCATTTATCATTGATACAAAGTCAGTCACCGTTCAGATCGGTGTCGCGACAAATGATCAAACACTAATTGTTTTGCTCGTCTCAGAAGCTTCCCCTGTCAAGAGCAAAGCCAAAGGGCCGGCAGCCAAGAAAGGTACGGAGCATGGGACGCCAGCAGGCTTTGAGAAGTTGTCCAGTGCAACTAGCATGATCTTTTCTGCTCCTGAAACTACGCTGAGGTCCGAGTGACGTGAATTCAATGTGATTTTTTTGTGAGCAGAGGTGGTTCGAGAACCTCGTCTGCAGCCTCTCAGACTGAGAACGAGACTGGAATCCACCAGCGGGGTGAATGTGACCTCTCAGGCGCAGAAGAAGCCCGTTGGAGCGTCACCTGAAGCAGGTAACGCTTCAAAAAAGAATTCCATTTCTGTCTATTTATGGGAATTCAAATGATCTGCCTTCAGCTAGTTGGGGTTTCTTCTGCCGGGACTCTTCCTGCTGCTCCTGTCACCGACTCCTGCACTGTTTCATTGTTATTTTCAGCAAAGACATCCAAACTATTAGCTGAGAAAACAGGTACGAGGACATTTTAGCACCTGAATGCGTGCATTTGTTGCGCTCCAACAACAAGGAAGGCGAGAGAGCAGATTTTTCTTCCGACATTTTTTGAGATGCAGCGATGCTGTGTCTCCACAGGCAAATCACATTTGTTGGAAAACTAGTTGGAGTTTAAAATATCAAATGGGCTCTTCTATGAGAGATAACATTTCTGTTTGGAGACATGTCAGGTTATATTATACTAAGAGTGAAGCAATGTTATTGAAAATACACCACAGTAATTGTGCAGGCTGTAAAAGGAGTTTCCTTTCATTGCAGGCAAATCTCAGAAAGATGAAAAGAAATCTGGGAAAAAGACTCAAGGTGCGTCTTCAAATTCTAAAAGTGACGCCTGACGTTATTTGACACTGATTTGTTTCTGGTAACTCCTATTTTAGATAAACAAACCAACACAAGCTCTCAGTGAGTAGGAGCTCATGAGGCTCATAATTCCAAGTGGCCGTTAGGACGAACGGAATGGTGCACTCTGTCCGAATGTCAAAATGATGAATTGCATTGCTTTCATTTGCTGTTCCAGTAAAACCAACATCATCTACGGTGGCCCAGAGAGGTCAAATAGTCAAACACAAGCACTGTAAGGAGATGCTTGCCAGTCTGACAGCACATGAACAGGACATTTAAAAAAGATGCTGCAAATGGACACAACAGCAAAATGCAGGAACGCAGTTTAACAGAACAGTTTAAAGGTGACATATTATACCCTTTATCCACAAGTTAATGCAAAAATCTTAAAAAGTTCCAGATAAAGAGATAACAGCATCTTTATGGAATTATTCATTTCTGTATCTTATTGATTCCACGATTGATACGATGATGTAAAAGTTCCGTGTCCCTTAAAATAGTCTCATCAGATACGTGACTGAACAAAATGAGAGACAAACTGTTGGGAACAAATTTTCATTCAGATATTTTCAGTCTAAATCTCTGCTAATAAATTAGCTCATTGATTATGAATTAGGATATTGATTGGTGACAGACCTACTGATTACTCATTTAGTACTAAAGCGTTTTGAGTACTAAATCAAACGTTCTTCTTCATGAAGTTAAGCCAAACGTGGATAAAGAGAACTCTCTCCTTTTCTTCTATCCGCCTGGACACGGAGGTTTTGTCTTATTGTTTTACAAGTTACAAATGTCACAAAGACAAAGACATGAAAAGCTCTTCTGCTGGATGAAAGTCCTCCGCTGGAGTCGGTTCTTATTTTACGTCTTTACTCCAAGTCCGTTGCTTTTCTTTTCTCAGTGGCAGCTGTAAAAAGGAAAACAACTGCAACTCCTAAGAAAGGTAATTTTTCACGATGTTTAAATGTATATGAAAGCTGAAACCAGCCGCCGCTGATATTTCATTAAGATTACAGATTATTCAGGCCACCAATCGCGGCTCCTTTCTCATCATGTTAGCGCCTGCAGCTGCACGGCAGAGGAGGAAATCGACCTCTGGAAAGACAGGTGGCTGCACATCAGCATTTATCATTGATACAAAGTCAGTCACCGTTCAGATCGGTGTCGCGACAAATGATCAAACACTAATTGTTTTGCTCGTCTCAGAAGCTTCCCCTGTCAAGAGCAAAGCCAAAGGGCCGGCAGCCAAGAAAGGTACGGAGCATGGGACGCCAGCAGGCTTTGAGAAGTTGTCCAGTGCAACTAGCATGATCTTTTCTGCTCCTGAAACTACGCTGAGGTCCGAGTGACGTGAATTCAATGTGATTTTTTTGTGAGCAGAGGTGGTTCGAGAACCTCGTCTGCAGCCTCTCAGACTGAGAACGAGACTGGAATCCACCAGCGGGGTGAATGTGACCTCTCAGGCGCAGAAGAAGCCCGTTGGAGCGTCACCTGAAGCAGGTAACGCTTCAAAAAAGAATTCCATTTCTGTCTATTTATGGGAATTCAAATGATCTGCCTTCAGCTAGTTGGGGTTTCTTCTGCCGGGACTCTTCCTGCTGCTCCTGTCACCGACTCCTGCACTGTTTCATTGTTATTTTCAGCAAAGACATCCAAACTATTAGCTGAGAAAACAGGTACGAGGACATTTTAGCACCTGAATGCGTGCATTTGTTGCGCTCCAACAACAAGGAAGGCGAGAGAGCAGATTTTTCTTCCGACATTTTTTGAGATGCAGCGATGCTGTGTCTCCACAGGCAAATCACATTTGTTGGAAAACTAGTTGGAGTTTAAAATATCAAATGGGCTCTTCTATGAGAGATAACATTTCTGTTTGGAGACATGTCAGGTTATATTATACTAAGAGTGAAGCAATGTTATTGAAAATACACCACAGTAATTGTGCAGGCTGTAAAAGGAGTTTCCTTTCATTGCAGGCAAATCTCAGAAAGATGAAAAGAAATCTGGGAAAAAGACTCAAGGTGCGTCTTCAAATTCTAAAAGTGACGCCTGACGTTATTTGACACTGATTTGTTTAGTGCTGTCATGCGATTAAAACATTTGTGCAATTAATTAATTATGATCTGTAATTAATTAATCGACTTCATCTTTTTTTTTTATCTCACCTAAAAATTGCAGAGAAAATCCCTCAACTTGATGTATTTTCATTTAAATGTATTACATTATTGTGACAGATCAAAAGATTAATATATAACAAACAGTAGCTTTGTAAATTAAATTATTGTTTGATTTGAATCACAAAACTTTAATAATCCCAGAGGGAAATTCCATTCCGACAGATTCAGTCCCATCATTTAAGTTCTGATGTATTTGCTGCAACGTCTTCGATGCTAACTCGGGACTGTCGAATCGATCCTGATTCCTCTCCGCTCCTCACCTTGTCCCGCCCATCTACAATGGGAGCCTATCAGCTTGTGCTAAACAAGCCCAAGCGCAATGACATCCAATCAGTGTCCACTTCAGGGAGTCGCTGACTATTCCACCCCCAACGACTCGGGCACAAAACGCCCAACGCATAAAAGGAGTTTATAAAAAGGAAATACAGAATCAGTAAAGTTAGAAATTCAAAATTAGATTAACTCGATAAATAGGACTGTAATTCATTAATCGCAATTAACGTGATAATTTGACACCCCTAGATTTGTTTCTGTGTTAACTCACATTTTAGATAAACAAACCAACACAAGCGAGTGAGTATGATCTCATAAGCCTTTAAGTTTGTTTTCCAATAAAATAAAATCAGTGAGTAATTCCAAGTGGCCGTTAGGACGAACAGAATGGCGCTCTGTCCGAATGTCAAAGATGGTGAATTGCATTGCTTTCATTGGCTGTTCCAGTAAAACTAACATCGCCTGTGGTTAGCGCTGTGGTTAGCGCTGTGGTTTCCTTCACTCAACATCAAATATTAACATCTGACGCAGGAAGTCCTGCTTTTATAGGCTGATGAAGATATGTTCCTTTTTCCTTTCTAAATTCACCAAGTTTTGGGTTAGCTTCAGAGAGAAGCAGTGACGTTTCCTGCACAGAAAAAAAAAAGAAATTACACTGTGCATAAAATGATGAACCGATTTTTATTACCTAGGCAATAACGTTTTCCTCCTACTGCACTTGAACCACTGTCCTCTAAAACTACGGCCTGAAGGGAAGCGGTTCAGACTCTGCAGTCTCCTGCGGAGCCCGGGTGGAAGAGACAGCGTGACTCACCTGACCATGCTTCTAGTTACAGCTGATTACAGCTGAGGAAAGGTCTCACACGGGGCCTCGCTAGGATCTCCACCTTAAATTATACAGTAGTGCAGCAGCGAGTCCCATGATGCCTTGCGGCTTCACTACATCCTCAATACTTATGTTGTGTTGAACAGGAGACCGGAAATAAAATGTCTTCCTGCAGCTTTCTCTCCTTGCATGCATGAAGACACTCGTTCCTTGTCTTCCTCCCTCTCTTTCGCTCCAATCAGTGGATTTTACTATCTGTCTTGCAGAAGAGGCCCAGGCGGAAGACAAAACGACAGAAAAGAAGAAAGCAGGTAAGAGAAACTTCACCAGACGCTGCTGAAGACGCCTCAGTGGTTACGCTGCACACGATTCCTGATGAGAGTAACACCGAAATAAATCAAGGTTTCCTCCTAGAGGACACCCTGACAGTGTACGCTCAGACAGGTATTATGTCTTCTGTCCTCATGTCCACACAGGACAGAGATTCTTCCAGTGCATTTACGTCCCTGGTAAAAATGCACAGTACCCCATGAGACCCTTCACCCCCGCCATGTCCCCCACCATGATGTCCCCCGCACTCAGGTCCATGCTGGAGCAGCAGAGAGCAGCGAGGACGTCAGGACTGTAGGACAACCTGAACCCCCACCTCATTCCTCCATAGTGCTGCATCATCCGGTCCTTGCAGGGGGACAAGTACAAAATCTACGAAAGCCTCAGATTCTGAGAACCCACAGTCCGACGGACACGAGAGGACAGAAGACGAGTTTTGTCTTCCTGTTTTCCTCTCCGTGGTTGAGCTCCTGGGGCTTCTGCTCGTGCTTTCCTCTCGTCCGAGGTTTCGCTGTCTGCTGCACCGGTTGTCGCCGCCGTGATTTTCTTTGTGTCCCAGAATCACCCAAGGAAAGAAGCATTCATGAGAATATTCTTAATCGATGTCCTGTAAATAAAAATAAAAGCATTTGTCATTTAGGAAGAAACAAACACACACACCATGTCTTTGCAGTGAAGTTTATTCTACATTTGTTTTTTAACCCGTATATAGTAGTTTATTATTAAGGCATTTGCACTGACAAACAATAATACACATTTTTATATGCAGCACATAAAGTCAAACTAAATCAATAATTTAACACAAATGACTTGTTTTTGATTTAAATATATTTACATATTACTTGAATGGACATATTGCATATTTCAGCTATTTCACTGAAGCGCTGCAGAGAATGAATGAACCCGAGTGCTGAAGCTAAATTGTTTCTCGTTTCCTGTGTCATTGAATTCTTTGTTCATCGATGATCTTTGTCCTGAGTCCTGTTGCGTTTCGCTGCTTTGCTGCGTCTGGAACAGATTAGCCTGTAAATACTGGGGCGTGGCCAGCAGGGTGATTGATCCAAGCAGCCTCCCTGTCTCTGATCAGAATGATCATCCACCATCGATCATTAGGATGCTAAATGTTGCTGTGATGAATAATGAGACATTTTTGACCTCATCAAGGAGGATACATGGGGAGGTGTGAACTGCAGGACGTACTACAGTACTACAGTACTACTGTACATAATGTACTACTGTACAGGAGGTAAATCACAGCTGTTAAATGAAGCTAAAGTTGGATATTTTCATTCCCATACACGGACATATTTTCTTTAAACATTTGTCTTTGTAATAAATGACTAATTGAAAAGTGCCATTAACTTTAAGTAGAGATAATAATGGCTTGATATCGTTTACAGTTTCTTGATAGGACTAGTTTCCTCTAATTGAGCCTTCCAATGTAAATCTCTTAAAGGCCCTCATGAAAAGTTGAGGATTGAAGTGCAGTTCAAGGACTTGGTGGATTACAGGAATCTCCAGCTGTCTCATTTAAACAGGGAATGTCTGCAGGACAGCTTGGACGTGACCAACTAGTGAGACAGGACGATGTCATTATTTTCAGGTGTATGCGTGACCTCACTCGCTCTGGTGTGTGCCTGACCAACGAGTCCTGATACCTTATTGTTGTTGCTGCAAAACTATTAGCATTAGCAGCACTTTGCTGCTGTCTTACTGGATGAAAACACGGAAGAGAGGCCTTCACACTCGGATGAATCCTGGGATGAACTCAGTTTAGTTCAGCGCTTCAAACTGATGTAAACATATCTGAAAATGTTTGCAAAGCATCAAACAACCTGTCCTGCAGACAGGAAGAACATACGACTCCAGATTAAAACCCTTTAGGAGCACGCTGCAGATTAAACCTCTTTGGGAGCATGTTCCAGATTAAACCAGTTTTAGGAGAATGATCCAGATTAAACCTCTTTAGGAGCACGCTGCAGATTAAACCTCTTTGGGAGCATGCTCCAGATTAAACCTCTTTGGGAGCATGCTCCAGATTAAACCAGTTTTAGGAGCATGCTCCAGATTAAACCTCTTTGGGAGCATCCTGCAGATTAAACCTCTTTGGGAGCATTCTGCAGATTAAACCAGTTTTAGGAGAATGATCCAGATTAAAACCCCTTAGGAGCATGCTGCAGATTAAACCCCTTTGTGAGCACACTCCAGATTTAACCTCCTTGGGAGCACGCTGCAGATTAAATCCCTGTGGGAACATGCTCCAGATTAAACCTCTTTGGGAGCATGCTGCAGATTAAACCAGTTTTAGGAGAATGCTCCAGATTAAACCTCTTTGGGAGCATGCTCCAGATTAAACCTCCTTGGGAGCACGCTGCAGATTAAACCTCCTTGACAGGAGTTTGTAGTTCTGGGTTGGTTGAGATGTGATCGTCGTGGGAGTGTCACTGTTTTCTGAAGCAGTTCTGTACACTGAACTGCTTGTTATTGATCTATGATGTAATTTGCATGATAACCAAGAGTCAGCCATATGAGAATGTAGATATTTATTCATTAAATGTATTGCAATCTGGAGACTGATTGAAATATATAAACCCATTCATTCAACAGTTGTCTTGTAAAATGTCATTAATTTCAATCCGAGTGGATTTGTGTGTGTTTCTGCATCGTCAGACTGCATTGTGGGTATTATTCATGTGTTGCTGCATGGATTACAGCATAAAGTAGCGATGCATAAAGTAACATCAGGGTTTATAGAATTAAATACTGAGAAAGTGTTTTTCTACTTCCTTTTCCTGCCGTCTTTGACTCCTTCCTGCCTTAGGAAACTTCTCCACCGCTGAACCTGCAGAGCTGCAAGTATTATTCCAGTATTTTTACCTCTCAAGCAGCAAATTCTGCATTTACGTTAAAGTGACGACACGAGTGAGCGTGACAGAAAAAATGTGACAAAACCTTTGTGTGTCCATATTTATTGAGCTCAATTTACATTATGCATCTTAGCAAATAGTTTTTGAGGACATGTATACACTTAGCAGCTGAACTGAACATCGTCTGTCCCTATAATATACTGGCTTTCCATAGTAACTTCACAATTCAGTTTGCCGTTTGGTCTGCCTACAGCTCGTACTGTAACTATACAATCAAAGAACAGTGACAAGAAAATCAAACAGCAAACGATCCGTCAATGAGAAAATGTCATTCAGTGTCCACATCCTCAGATAACACACAGTGCAGCATATCTAATGACAGAAGCAACACATTAAAGCGATGGAACGGAAGAAGAGGCTCCAGCCGTAGCCACAGTCAGTAGGAAACGAGCTAATAGCGGGTCACGCCGTCCGCGGACTCGGACTCGGTTGCAGCAACGCAGCTTGTGAGGGTTCGATGCCGTAATGAATCAGTTCCATAAAGGGGATTCGTTGTACCTTAATGCGCCACAAACTGCTTCCAGAATGTTTTTAATCTCTGGAGCAAAATGCACTTTGTTAATTATTTTGGTGGGGCAGCACGGTGGCGCAGTAGTTAGCGCTGCTGCCTCACAGCAAGGTCACAGATTTGAATTAGACTTGAGGCCTTTCTGTGAGGAGTTTGTATGTTCTCCCCCCGTGTGTGGGTGTGTTCTCTCCGGGTTCTCCCCGTATCTGCGTGGGTTCTCTCCGGGTTCTCCCCCCGTGTGTGGGTGTGTTCTCTCCGGGTTCTCCCCGTATCTGCGTGTGTTCTTTCCGGGTTCTCTCTGTGTCTGCGTGGTTTCTCTCCGGGTTCTCCCCGTATCTGCGTGGGTTCTCTCCGGGTTCTCCCCGTATCTGCGTGGGTTCTCTCTGGGTTCTCCCCCCGTGTGTGGGTGTGTTCTCTCCGGGTTCTCCCCCAGTGTGTGTGTGGGTTCTCTCCGGGTTCTCCCCGTATCTGCGTGTGTTCTTTCCGGGTTCTCTCTGTGTCTGCGTGGGTTCTCTCCGGGTTCTCCCCGTATCTGCGTGGGTTCTCTCCGGGTTCTCCCCCCGTGTGTGGGTGGGTTCTCTCCGGGTTCTCCCCCGTGTGTGGGTGGGTTCTCCCCCCATGTCTGCCTGGGTTCTCTCTGGGTTCTCCGGCTTCCTCCCACCACCAGGAACATGCTAATTAGGTGAATTGGTTACACTAAATCGTCCATAGGTGTGAGTGTGTGAGTGTG
>NW_027180385.1:250000-253841 GCF_040956055.1 Brachionichthys hirsutus | reverse complement strand
GTGACAAACAGTAGTTTTTAATTCTTGTCCCCTTTTAGAAGAGTATTTCATTCGCCCTGGGAACGTTGTTCTCCCATTCCAGAATGTGCTCACTCACAGACAGTTCCTCTGAGACACTATCCAAACGGGAATATCAGGGAACGCCTGTTCATCATCATATCTGAACCTCTGTGCTCCGATGAGGCCACTCCTCATCCACGCTCACTCCTGCGGGCTGCGCGGTCCAAAATAAACCCCTTCCCTCTCCCTCTCTGAAATCAACAATAAGGATCGGGCCTGTTTCACGAGTTTAGTTTTTAACATAATTCTGTTGAACCACACTTCAAAGGCAACGTCTGATTTCCATTGGTTCATTTTCCTAGAATTTTTATTTATTATTACTTCTTTCAGGTTAAAGTTATTTCTGTGACCACTGTGGGTTTTCTTTCATTAACTGAGGGGTACCAACAATGTTCTCCACGTGTGTATAATAAATGATATACAGTATTACTGTAATATAAATGTTACAGTAATACTGTAGCGGTGCGCAGGAGACGGGAGGAAGAGCTGCATCATCGGAAGCTCGCTCGCGTCTCAAATTTATGCGCAAAGCAAATATTGCTCGCAAGCTGGCTCGTGTGTCAAAGCGCTCGTACGTCGAGGTATTACTGTATGCATAATATATATACCATAAGCGATATCTATCATATGTACAGTATAAATGGCCTATACGTATGCAAATATCTACATTTCTTGATCACTCAGATGTCTGCCAAGTTGTCTGTTTTGTTCAGCGACGGGGTCCGTCCTTAAGTGAGGACCGCCTGCACTGTGTATACTGATGCAGCGCTGGTAGGATACCAGGGCATGGTGGTGCTATCGATCAGCTGGAAGCGCTCAGTCATTCGTTTTCTGTGTGCGCCATGTGTGCAGAGTGAGGTGGAGCAGCTGGCGGCTGATTGGAAAGCTCTGGATGGTCAACTGAGAGAATCTCTCCAGCCGCCCACGTCTCCAAGGACGCCGCGTCAGCGCAGCGTCCAGCACCAGCAGCTCGGTAACGATATTTAAGAAGCGTCCCCCTCCTTTCGGTATCGTGAGGCATTGAGGCATTGAGACTTTGATGAGACATGGGTCAGTAACAGGAAACGTAACATCGAGAGTCAGGGGGCCGTGCTGGTTGATGACACTGAAACGAGGCTTGATGCTTCAGGCACGCTGATCAGTCGGACTGTCTGTGCACGTTATGCATCTCCCCCCCCCCCCCCCCCACCTTGCTCTCAGTGTCTGCGGTCCCTTCAGCCGTGCAGATGGCCAGCTTGGTGAGCGAGGACCCGTACCACCAAACCCCGCACACGCCAGACACGGTGGCGCCCACAGACCTCAACGAGACGGCCACCGAGCTGGCCGACTGGCTGCTCCTCATCACACAGATGCTTAAGTCTAACATTGTGACCGTGGGGGACACGGAGGAGATCCGGATCACCATGGGACGCCTGCAGGTGATGGGACAGCCGGATGAGCTAAACGTTACGAGTGTCTCAACGTGCACGTGTGCTTCGTTCTGGCAGGTAACAAAGAGTGACCTGGAGCAGCGTCACCCACAGCTAGAGGACATTTTCACCCTGGCACAGAACATCAAGAACAAGACCTCCAATGTGGATGTTCGGACGTCGATTACAGAGAAATGTACGTTAAAGCAGGACGAACGTAGAATGTCCCCACATACATAAGAAGCTGTCGCTAACTTCCTGTTTCTAGTGGAAAGGGTACGCAGCCAGTGGGACAGCACTCAGCATGGTGTTGAGATGCGACTTCAACAGCTGGACAACATGATTGGCCACAGTAATGAGTGGGAGGAGCAGAGGAAGGAGGTGAAGGCCCTCCTCGGGCACGCTGACGGACGCTTCCTCACCCTCCTCCAGCAGCCCAGAGATCCGCTGACCAAGCAGCTTGCTGATAACAAGGTCACGGAAACGATTGTCTGCTTAACTCTCCGTGAGGTCGAGGCTTCCTGAAGCTGAATCTCTCTGAAACTGCAGACGAAACATTTACTCGGTTCGCTCTTTGAATGGAGAGAAACATTTCTGAGCCAAACTTTATTTAGTAAACTATTAGAAGTCCTTTATAAACAGGGGTGCGCATAACTGGTACGCATGCACGGCAGCAATTTGGAACGCGTAACGCCGCATGCGCGTACCTGACAGTTTCCTTGGCAACACAACAATTACACCTGCAAACCTGCAAGACATTGAGCAGCTTCTTCGGTGCTTTGCCACCAACAAAGAAACGCCAGCCAGCGTGAGAAATGGCTGCAGGATGTACCGCGGCTTGAAGCTAACGGCGGGCGCACTGAAATGTGGTGCAAGGTTTGCCGCTCGCAGCCTCAGACGAGACGAGTGCTCTTGGGGGAGACACCGAGGACAGTGGGGGAGACACTGAGGACAGTGGGGGAGACACAGTAACCCTGAAACAGTTCTGCACACCCCTGATTATAAAGCTGTACAAGGTGGGAATCGTTAAATCAACAACATTCGTACTCCCACGTCAGCATTTTATTGTGAGTTAATGGGGAAACAAAAACGTGTGTGTGTGTGTGTGTGCATATCTGATTCATTACTGGCACCGGCCACTAGAGGGCAACTGGGTGAAACAGCAGCCGAGCCAGCGTGCTGGATTCTATCTGCCCTGGTTTGGATGGTCTCGTAATGATGAGTCATTTCCCACTTAAGATAGTGAAGTGCAGCTTTTTGTTCACAGAGTGTGAGGGTCATATAGGGATGAAAATTGCTAATCCAAAATTGTAAATAATAATCTGGCATCCTGAATAACACTCGTCTCTTTGTCACCGCGTGATTAAATAGAGGTTAAAGTGAGCTGGAGGATAACGAATGTTTTTCCTCTTTCGGTGCTTGAAGATGAATGAAAGTCTGTTTCATTAGTTGTTCGTTCTGTTAGCAGCGTTGCACAAGGTGGAAGAGTGGGGCATTGAACCAAAGAAAGAACATCCCCCTGAGACCCAGCCCACGGCCTCTGTAATGGACAAATGTCCACTCCAGAGGACCTCCTCTCAGGAGGATGTCCTAATCATAGTGTGAATTAATGTGCTTACCTATTTCGTATTTGTTTTAATCTTTAGGTTAAGTAGGAAACAAAGCCATTATTTCCTGCTGAAAGCAGATTCATTCATTCATTCATTTATTTGATAGGGACAGTGCACATTAATGAACATCAATACAGAATAATCTAATAGATGTAAATAGCAAAAATGCTAATTTACATCCGCAGTCTCTAGGCAGGTAAAAGAAAAACACAACGAGACTTAAAAACGAACGAGAGATTACAATAAAAACACGGCGCAGTACAGCAAATTACTAAAAGGTTTAGAGCTAGTGGTTACAGGCCTGGTTTACCTTCAACCACTGCTTCAGGTGAGTTTTGAAGGTTTGTAATGTGGGACGCTCTCTGATGGCGAGTGCTCCAGAGTGGAACCTCACAGTGCCCTCTAGAGGAGGCCCTGGTTCTGGGGCCGCTGTGTGCCCTTTTTTTTGGGTGGCGGGACAAGTCCATGTAACACCTTGTACATTAGACAAGCAATTTTAAAACTTTTAAAATTCTCAAGGCTCAATAAATTGTACTTTTTAAAATGTTACAAACATGGAATGACTGGAGTGGAACCTCGGTTCTCGCTCGTCGAACAAATCGGTTTTTGAACAATATTACGGAACAAATGATGTTGGAGAACCGAGGTTCCACTGTACCAAGAACGCTACATGCAAATGTAGGACTTGCTGCCAGCAGAGCCTCATGGTCCGTCTTTCCCGCTGCGCTTGAGGATCCTAATGCCTCTAATTTGATCATTTTT
>NW_027180385.1:147500-245000 GCF_040956055.1 Brachionichthys hirsutus | reverse complement strand
TGAGAGCCTTAAAAAAAACCCTTGACCTTTCCCTCCCACCTTCTCTCTTCTTCCATTTTTTCTTTTTCTCATCTTTTACTTCCACCTCCATTTTAAATTAATCGTTTCTCCCTCTCTCTCTCTCTCTCTCTCTCTCTCTCTCTCTCTGTATGTAGAGTTGCAAAGTAGGAGGAGCTGCTTGCATCTGAAATATTTTCACTGAGTTTCTGAAATGAAACTAGAATCTGATGGATGACTGAGCGGTTCTATAGATGAGGTTGTACGCGGGGCAGACGGGGCAGACGGGGCAGACGGGGCAGACGGGGCAGACGGGGCAGAGAGGCTGCTTCATAGGCTTTTCTGGACATTTCCAAAGTGTCTCGCACCAATTCCTCCTTGACTAAACGTGTTTAGGTTCCTGTCATCGTATTTAGTGTAAGCTTGTGCTTCTGGGGCTAATTCTGTGTGCTTGGGGGGGGGGGGGGGGGTCCATGGCCATAGGCCATCGGAGCCGCAGCCAATTAAAAACACTTTTATATTGCAATTCATCCGAAATCTACTCCATCTCAAAGCCAGCTGATTGATGCAGACACAGCTGACGTATCGTGTGTGTGTGTGTGTGTGTGTGTGTGCGCGTGCGTGTGTGTGTGTGGATGCACTGACGTTCATCAATGATGTGACTTTACTTCTGTAAGCGTCTGCCAGTCACTGATTCTTCTGTGGCAGAATTGAGTGGGACGGTCTATTTCCTGGAGGAACCCCTCCCTCTCCGTAGCGCTGCTTCTGTCCACCGGGTTCTTGCTCCGTTTCCTTTTCTCTTATCCTCCCTCCTCTGCTGCTGTCGATCCGTAAAGGAGTTGAACATCTCTCTATTCCTCTCTTTCTTTGACCCCCCCCTGCTCTCGTCCAACCGCATTCGTCCAGCTTTGGTCCCTTCTCCCGGTGCGACGCGCTCCTTCCTTTCGTGGAGGAGAAAGTGAGCTTGGCGACTCGTCCTGCTGACTGAAGAGAGAGAGCGCGTGAGAGAGGGAGGAGAGAGCTAGTTGTGGTTGCGCTCACTTTTTGCAGCGTGCGTGCATGTGTGACGAGACGGGGGCATGCTGAGGCGAGTACGCTTGCGAGTGTGTGTGTGTGTGTGTGTGTGAGAGCTCATCACCTCAGCTTCTCTGGGGTCTGGTCGGCTGGCTGGGCGAGGGAGAGGGAGAGGGCGAGCGATGAGTCGGGTCGGGCTCTGCTAGCATGCAGATCAGGAGCCGGCTGCTTGAGACGTGGAGCAGTCGTAGGATGATGGCCGTGGTCAGGACCTCCCTCCAGAAGGTGGTGGTCTTCCTCCACCGGCTCCAGAGGATGGCCATCTCCTCGCCACGCTACCAGAAACTCTGCAAGGTGAGCGGGACTCCAGCTGGAGGACAGCTTGTCTTTGTTGAAACTTGTTTTTTGTCTTTGATGACAGTTTCAGGGACGCTTGAAGCGTGTTTCAGATGCTTCTGAGCTTTTCTTTGTGCTCCAGTAATAAACGAGGCGCTTGTTTCAGTAAATACCTCGACGTACCAGCGTCCTGAGACACGAGCCAGCCGACGAGCAACGCTTTGCTTTGAGCTGCGTGTAAAACTCATAATAAAAGCACATTTAAACTGTGATCAGTGTTGATTTGGTTGATTCTGTATTTTGTTTGCAGTTATTTTATAGATTTCAGTTCCGAGCTCGGTCCAGGAACGAACCCGGCCGGTAGGTCGAGGTGTCGCTGTGTTTATTGACGAGCCGTCGCTTATCGAGGCGTCGTGTTGTGAGCTGGACTGCCACGGCTCCTCCGTGCACGTGCTTTCTGTCGCTCACCGTATCCGGCCACAGAGCGGAACCGGGACCGAGCGTTTAGTAACTCGTACTTATCCTCCGACTTTGTGAAAGTGTTCTGCTCTGGAACCCGTCCCGGCTGAAGGAAGGTTCGGGTTCGCTTCGCTGTGCACGCCGTTGACCTGATCTCAGTCAGAGGGCGGCGGCGACCAGCTGTTGAGGTTTAGCAGTGAGAGGCGAGTGACGAGGTTTCAGTTAATCCATCCTTAGTCCATAAATCCATTGCGCTTTAATGCTCCGCCCAGTTTCCCTTCGTATGCTTTTGAGGTTTCATTAACTTCTCTCATGTCTGAAAAAAATGAAATGCAGAACAGCAATCTGGAAATAAAGTCGGTGTGCACAACGATCGGGAATAATCTTCCTGCTTTATTTGTTCTCCTTTCACACATTCTGGAAGCATTTTGAGACTCTCTCTTCAACCTTCTGGAACTTGAAGCCGTTCTGCTGCCCAGTGTGGACGGAGCGACGGCTCCTGAAGCCGACTCTCGCTCTTATTGTCTGTCGGGCTGGACTGCATCTGGACCGGTGGGCGGCGCCAGTCCTTCCCTACGCGGTTCGGCCTTCCCTTGGGGGAGTCGGTGATACGGGACTTGATTTGGGGTGCTTGATGATGTGATCCGGCCATTCTTCCTGCTTCATGGCTGTGCTAATCCTAACACGGCCTGGCTCGGTTCTCTCTCTGGATAACAAGCGCATAAATAAACTGGCCCCTCACACGGTAACACCTCCACATGCGAGCGTTCCGAGATACGAGCCAGCCCGAGCAATGTTTTGAGCCCGAGCGTGCTTCCGGATGGGGACGAGAGCCCAAAGGCGAAGCTCTCCATTTACCGGTCAATCTCCGTTCCGACCCTTACCTGAGGTCACGATCTTTGGGGAGTGACCCAAAGATCAAGGTAGCGGGTGCAAGCGGCTGAAATTACCTTCCTCCGTGGGGGGGCTGGGCTCTCCCTGAGCTTGGAGTAGATCAGCCAGATAAGAGGTGGCTCGGTCATCTTATTTATGCGTCCTGGAGGGGCCTCCCTGGTACGGTCTTCTGGGCACGTCCCACCGGGAGGAGACCACAGGGAAGACCCAGGACACGCTGGAGAGACGATGTATGTCAGCTTGCCTTGGAACGCCCCCCCCCCCCCCCCGACCCCGCCCCGGATAAGCGGTTAGAAGATGGATGATTCAAAACATTTTTATTACGTCCTGAGATTATTGCCGTCGTCTCGGTGTGTGTGTGTGTGTGTGTGTGTGTAGAGACACGCCCCTGACTTCGGGCCTCACGTCCAGCTCTCCCTCTGTCTCCTGCATGCGTCAAAGAAGAGCAGAGTGGGTAACGTTTATTTTTGTGGTAATGTTCCGGTGAAAACTGCCAAAAATGTTTTATTGTGTGCTAAAAACGCTACCTTGGGTTACCATGGTAACGTGCATGCAGAAACAGGAATGAGGGACGCTGTCCTGCAGCATCTGTTTGATGTTTTGACCAAAGTCTGTCACAGATATTTCATATCAGTGTTTGGGAACTGCGTTAACTTGTGGAGAAAGTGTAGAATATGTGAATAAGTCTCCTTTAAGATGATTAATGGCTGGTGATTGAATAACATCTACAACGTCAGAGGCATTTAGTTGTCTTTCTCTGTTTCCCATGCTTTGCTTGCGTCGTGTGTGTGTGTGTGTGTGTGTGTGTGTGTGTGTGTGTGTCCTCAACACCATTCATCATGTTGATGTTTCATAAAGAGCTGTGACGTCTTTGCAAACAGAAGCGATTTAACTTGCATAGTTTTATTTGTTGTGGAAATTGTTTTGCTCTCCAGTTGAAAGCAATAATTCATTGACGAGTCTGTTGCGTATTGGAGCGTTTTTGCATAGCTGTAGTCCCCCCCCCGAACCCAGCTGATTGGCTCGTTATTAAACCCAGCCACTGTCTTGTTGCATCGGGTGTAGCTGAAGCCTATCCCAGCTGGCTGTGGGCGCGAAGCGGGGCTCATTATTAAATAGCGTCCGATTTGGTTCTTAATCATCCTGCTTGCGTGCCAGTGAGTGCTCCGCCTCTTTGACTCCGCCCCCCTCCTGCTCTCATTACTGTGGCATTGGCTCCGGTGTGTGTCGAGCAGAACTCGTTGTAGAAACGGCCCTGAAGCGACGATGTCGAGGTCATGACTCATCTTTCTTTCTGCATTCCGCCTGCCTCCGTTTAAGGCTCGCTGCCACCTCAGCACCGGGAGCCCAGGCCGGACCTCCCACTTATTAGGAAGCGTTAGCATTAGCCGCTAGCACCTCGGGGTCATCCACACTATTTTCCCCTTGCACCCTCTCCTCGCCTCGCTGCTGGCCTGGCTGATGAATCACGCTGCGATTATTGTGTGGAAATAGATTCATGCATGCAGATAATTTCAATCCATCAAGATGGTATTATTATATTATAAAGCCGAACGACAGAAAGACAAGGATCAACTCCAAATCAAAGTTCCGTGTGAATCCCAGTGGAAGGGCCTTGCATTGGAAGTCGTGGAGATTTGAACTAGCGCTTCAGTCAGTGATGCAGATCGGGGTTAGGCTCCTCTCCTGGTCGCAGTCGCTGTTCCAGCAGCAAGCAAACATTTAATTAGGACATGAGGAGACACTTGCCGTGCCACCTATCCTGTGCGGGGTAAGGAACTGCATTTTATAGATTTAGATGCAAATAGAAATGGAAAGAAAGCCCCCCCCCCCACCTCCCTGTCCCTGCTCTGTCTATGCCACATTCTGCTCCCGTCAACACACTCAGCCAGCCGGTAATGCCTGTGTGGGCAGGGGTTGTGTTCTGGTTCGCGTTATATATGGATCCATTAGTGCCTTTCAGACAGAGACGTTAATGTGCTAATGTCTTTGTGCTTTTTCATTTGACTCGCTTCCCAGTGCTGGGAGGGTTTGTAACCATCACATGTTGAATGACGTGATGGTTGGCCTTTCCTTTGAGAATCAAAGGTTCATTTATTGTGTGTCCTGATTGCATTATTATTGGTTAGATTTTATTTCCCCATTCACAAGTTAGCTTTCTTCTAATGCAATGAATCATATTCTAAAGACGATGGGTTGGCGTACTCGGTCCTGTTGCTTGTTTTGTCATGCTAGATTTAAGATGGAAATGTTTCAATACTGGGGTTAGGAAGCGATTAGCTTAGCATAAGCTCAGCACAGAAACTATGAACGAAGACATCCTGGGTCTCTCCAAAGTTGAACCGATCACCGTTTAGTTCCTCCAGAATGTATTACTTCCCATATTTCATCATGCTCGCTCAATCCTTCTGACAATATTCAAAAACATCGACCTATAATCTTAGTGGAGTTTTATGCTATGAACATTGAACACAGCCTTGCAACAACTGAAGTACTATTAAATTGTCTTTCAAAGAGCAGATGAAAAAGATAAAGCAATTAAGCCTAACTTCCAGAGCAGTAGTTGGTGATTACACTCATTTCCGCTGGCAGGGAGGTCGCGGCCCCAACTACACTGAGAAATACTGGGAAACTACTCCACAGGTGCCAAATCTACAAAAAAATAAAATCTAAATTGAGCATTTTTCATGGCATGGTGACTTGACTGAAACTCTCTGGCTCGCCTGACATCATGATCCATGGCAAGCCCAGTGTTCCAGGGCCGGATCACGGCACGGCTGAGACGGGATGATACGTACCCACGCGGTCATGCTCGAACTCAAACTCAGGAATGTTGTCCTCCTTTCTTTCCTCTCGATATTATTATTTACCCGTAGGGCAGAATTTATATAAGAATAAATGCTAAATCTGCTGAGAAGCTTTTAATATTACAAAGCCTCATCTGATGTACCGGTATATATATATTTTTTGTGAGTCTATCCTTTATAGTAAGTTTCTAGCAATAAATCTCTCCCTCAACAAGCTTGGACCTTTTTAGGAAAGTCTGTGTTATGTTAATGATTTTCCAGTTTAATCCTGTCTATCAGCACTCCGTATAAAACATTGGGAATTCAAGTCCTTTTGCACCAAAATTAACATTTATATGCACTTTTCAAATGTCATCATATCCACTAAAAATAGGTGATGGACTCCTCCATCGCCAGTGGGCAGATTTGCCTTTGTTTATTTCTGGTGTGTTGACTTTAATTTGTTCTGATTTTTCACTGACTGAATGATTTTCTACCACAGCTTGATCCAAGAGGAAATGAAATATATTTAGATCCTCGTGTCTGGATCGTCACGGTGGGGAGGGCTGAGAATGTCCACCGGTGTTCTTCTGATAGGAGCTGAAGCTTATAGCGAGTAATTTGATCCTGGAATGACTGCTGATTCCTGAGAGCTGAGGAAGCTCATATTAGTGGGGTGTTTTTTTGTTTTTTGTCTTGTGTGAAGGGGATATTGCTTACTTTACATGTTGATAGCTCGACCCCTGACTAAGGAGCAGTCACAGAGAGAGCAGCAATAAGCAGTGGGCAAAGGTCCTCTGAGGTAAACACTGGAAACACATGGAGATTAAAGATAAATCATGCTATATATAGCCGGGCCAGACTCAAATGTTGCAACCGAAATTAAATTGTATAATAATGATTTTCTTTTTTTATGCAAATAATATGAAGAGATACTCACTAATAGATAGATTCTAATAGATTCTGCCTGTTGTTGACATGTTTCTACACTGAGTCGCTTGGAGTAAAACCAAAATGAGGCACAAAATCACAAATGTCTTTTTTTTTTTTTTTACAAAGCAGTTTAAAAGATTAACCATGAAACAGTTTCATCAAATGTGATATGCAAATAAGTTGAGAACGGGATCAAAGACGGGAGGAGAAGTGTGAGCAGTGAAAATGCCGGTCCAACATAAACTAACGCCGCTGGAACGGTACCTTCACATGTCAGACTGGAGACATCAAAGGAAATTTAGAGCTCTTGGATGCAACAAGGAATCAAATTAGATTTACTTCAGCGCTGCAAGTGTGGGTGTTCATCAGTTCAGCATATTTCATAGTTATCATCCAAATGTCTGGGAAGAGGGAATATCTTCCCCCTGGAGGAAATGCGTCTGGAGTCCTTATAAAGGAAGCGATGATGATGATGCAAAAGAGGAAGAAGGAAAAACATCACATGACTGAAATGAAACTGGCCACCAGGTGTTTTCTTTAATATCTTTAAAAACAATTAGAGTGAGCAAAGAAATGGAACTTATTCTGACTAGAGGGGAAGAAGGTGACATATAACGATAGCAAGAAATAGAAATAAAGGTGGAGTTAGAGTTGGTCGATAGAACTTTAGAATTGGTTTTCCCGCCTTCTGGTCTGCAAGGCCAATGTGTGGGTCACTGGAGAGACAATCACAGGACAGCATTGATCCAAGTCCTCGTTTCAGTCAGCAAACGAAATTCTCATGTTGTGCATGAGGTGAAGATTCATCCACTGCATCAGTACACCGATGTCTTCAGATGTGCTGCTTTGTGTCCCTCTGAGGACAGGGGATCCCAGCGTAGCCTATCACACGTGCTCAGTTTGGGGCTGGGTGGGTCTTGTAGAAGATATCCCTCTTTTAGTCTGTGCCACCTCTCCAGTGAATGTGTGCAAACTAGTTTGTATCTGCTAAATATCATTAGGATTAGCGTTGGTGGGCGTAATTAAAAAGCAATTACCTTTGGTCGTTGAGGGCGATGCTTCGCTAAGAGTAGCTCGACTAATTCGATAGCATGCAACACACAAATACGGCAGTTCTGCAGTTGTCTGCAGAATGAAAAGAAGATTAAAACAACAGCTAATTAGTAAAGCAGGATGGAGGGTGAAAGGGCATTTCCGGAGAGGGCACACACATCACACAGTTAAAAGGCCAGATTCATCTCGAACCAAACTCTTTGGTTCTGGGCGAGCTAGCCAATCTGTCTGTTCCATTTGTTCCTCTCTATTTCATCTTGATGTAATTTTTTTTTCTTGCTCACACGACCCCAAAATAGGTTATCACAGTTAGCACCACAGCTAATCTTTTCATTTTAAAAGCAGAACGCTAATTACAGTGATTAGATAATCGTCTGCGACCTTGAAAAACCCTGCATGTCTAAAACACATCTGATCTGCCAAAAACATTGATAGAGCTTTCTGTATGCAAAGGGGGTTTTGTGTGTACTTCTGAAACTCAAGTTGTTATACATTTCTTAAATTTGCAATGATTTGGCCTAAAGCAGAGGACATGACCATTACTCCGCCTATTTCTGTAGGTTGTCTGTCATCCAGCTCGAGCTAAATCAATAGGAGCAACAACAAAAAAAGACTTGTTTAAGGTTGGTTGAAGATGTTGCGTCCTGTAGGAACTAACGAACAGAGAAGACCCCAAAAATGTGGAGACAGATCAGAGTTTAATAACGCTAAACCAAAAACAGTCTAAGAAACTGCACTGAGGGGCGGACGGGCTGCAACGTCCAGTAAGAAAACACAAAATCGCAGCCAAAAGAATAACGGGCTGGATCTGGTAGCTACGGTAGTTCAACAAAAAACAAACTTAAGATACTCAGCTGAAATAACGCAAAAACGGCAGAGAACGGAACGGCACTGCAAGAGCAGGAACAGATCGTATGCAACAGGAAGCAAGCACGCGAGACAATCAGGTGATCTGGTGACCGGAACACAGGTGACCAAGGGATTTAAGCAGTCGGGTAATTGCCACTCCGCTCTGCTGCTCCGCTCTGCCGCTCCGTTCTCTGCCACGCCCACTGCCGAGAGAGAGGGAGAGAGAAGAATGAATGAACAGAAATTTAAACGAAGGAAAAACCCCAACACAAGGCGTTTCACCTCTCATCCAAGATGCTTCTTCAGTTTTGCTGCTCTGGTTGTTAGTTCAAACGTTCTTGATTCCAAATTGCACCTGCTTCTCTCAGACCCGAGCCGACTACATCGAGCTTGTTATGAACAGAATTTCACGTCCCTTCCTTGTCATTAGCAATTTTATCGAACAACAAAAATAATCCCAAACTCATCATAAGCAGCTTGAACCAGAGACAACGCACGGCCGGTTGATTGAGCTCGGCACTGAGCTGAGATGGTCTGGATATCGGCGTCTATACTCTGCAGCCAAAAGAGGAACGCACACAAATGAAACAGATAGCGATTATATGTGCACAATGTCTGCATTTGGCATCACACTGGGTGAAGCTAGGCAATCCTAGGGTTTGTGGTCAGTCGCTTTGAGTCTGTCTGTAATTTAATGAATCTTTGTCTTCACGAAGGAAGAACTGCTGTTGTCATAAGCTTGTCAACTTGTGGTAGTTTATTAAGACGCCATTTTTGTGCCTTATTTGTGTGAAAAAATGCCATTGATTTGAGGATTATGATGATGATGATATATGAATATTATGATGCATATATTTATATACAGTCAAAACAATAAGATGTAGTACAGTCTAAAAGGAACATTCCAAATAAGCCCTTGCGGTCTTGTTTACGTTGAAAATCCTTTGTATTCTATTCGACATTTAAAAATAACAATAAAATGTTTATCTCAATTGAAGCATTAAAAAATAAAGACACTTAATATGTACAACGTGGGTGGACAAAAAGAGGGGGGGGGGGGGGGGGATTGATCCGGAGAGAGTCGTGATGACTATCTCCGTTTCTGTCCCCCTGAAAGTTGTATTTTTGGGGCCGTTTTGAAGGAGACCAAAGAGGTGCATGTTTTGAGGGCAGGAGTCAAACCGTTCCACCCTTGGGGGCAGTATTGTAAAAAGATGATTTACCCATGTTAGTCCTGTAGGAGGGGGTAATCAGGTTGTTGTTTGAGCTCCCTCTAGTGTTGTGGCTGTGGAGGTGTTTATTCAGGTATGCAGGGATTGAGGGGACTGAGGGCAGAGCTGCATTGACTATTTTAAATGCCAATCCCATTTTGAGTTGTTTAACCCTGTCTTCTACCCTGAGCCATTTTAGGCTAGCAAAATGTCCAGGAAGAAGGTGGGTCATGGGCCCCAGATTGAGGAGTAGCCGAATCAGTTTGTTTTGGGAGGTTTGGAGCCTGGTTTTCAGGGACATTTTGATGTTTGAATACCAGGAGGTGCTAGCATAGTCAAAGAGGGGCTGAACGAGGCTCCAGCAAGCGTCCGGAGAGCACTTTTGTTGACAAAAGCAGACATTCTGCCTAAATATCGTGTCCTTTGATTTACCTTTTGGATCACATTAGTTGCCATGCTATGAGAAAAAAATCTCTACTGCTAAGATCACATTGTTTGTAGCATTAACCGATCAGCTACATCAACAGCACACCTGCCTATGTATGAGGTGCACATATAACCTCTGGCCAGTAGCGATAACAGGGAGTCGGCCAGGTTTTAGCAAGCGGGGGGAAGCGTTAGCATGACATATCGTGTCAGTGGCTAGCAGTTACTGACTGCTTCGTTTTTTAGATGCAGTTAACCAACATATTTTTAGGTTATATATTGCTTTTTCACAGAGGAGAGAACCAAAGCCATTCTGTCCATTCTGCCACACAGCCCTCAAGACCCTTAATGACCAGTCAGCACACACACACGCACACACACACGCACACACACACGCACACACACACACACACACACGCACGCACACACACACGCACACACACACACACACACCCCTTGCTGATGTATCTTAATTTAGTCTTGCATTCTGAGTCCGTGGTGCTTTCCTTCCCCCTGTTGACCCCCCCCCTGACTCACCGTTCTCTGACTGTTGAGTTTTGGCCTGTGCTGTCTGTGTGTGATCATAACTCCGTTTGGATCTCCTTAAACCCCACTGCTTAATGTCCTCTCGCACACAGAAGCTACTCTGGGGCACTAATGCATCTTCCTGCCAAACAGGGGGAATATAGACAGAATAATTGATGCTGCTGAATTAAAGTCACAAAGACAACGTATTGTCCAAGCTAGCCACACAATGGTGCACTCCGAAACTGAGCTTATGCATTTCCGTATTACTTCACTTAAGACTTACAACTTTTAACTTTTTTATGAAAAATGCTATGCAAACAGATTTGGTTGACAATCTGCATCAGCAATATGATAATATACAGTATTATGGAATACACATATCCATGCTGCCTCGACCTAAACTGTGTTGTGTAACTGACCTTATTTCTTTAATTTGTGGTGCAACAATGCTTCAGTCCAGAGACAACGCAATATCAATATAAGTTGATTTACAATGTCAGCATACAGCTTCACTCTGAAGAGCCCAAATCTACAACCCATCATAATAAACCCGTAAAAGTCACAACGTACAGCGGCAAAGAGTGGTACGGATTGTCCCTCTAGGACGCACCCATAAATACTCTAAATTAATAAAAAAGTGTAAGCACTAGTACTCTACTGGTACAAAGGCGAGATTTAAAGGCTTGCGTTAAGGTCGTGTGTGAGTGTGTTTTATGACCCCTGTGAGTTGAGTCCCGTACTCACCACTCAATCTGTTAGCACTATACAGATGAACTTAACTTAATAAACTTTCAAACAGTTGTTGACTTCGTGAGGCGTTTACTGTCTCTCGAGCAGCACAGGTAGCATTTTAACGTGGAAGGTTTGCTCCTCTGTATGCAGAATGATGAGGCCTGTTTTCCCGAGCAGATTTTTTATGATAAAAAGGTGTCCGTCTTGCCACCCGTCTATCCTTCGACCAATGAGAGCAGTGCCAGCTGGGTGCATCAGTATAGAGGATTCTAGGCTATTCCGAGACCAGCTAGGGGAGTGAGTAATACTCCCAACAACTTCAATGTCTGCCTCATGGCTCCTCCCAGATGAGAGTTCTTGCTAAAATACCTGATTAAGATTCTGTTGAGGAATCCCAAATAGCCAAGAAACCCCATTCACAGAAGGAAGAAGGCAAATGTATTTCACTCCTCTGTGTGCAAGAGGCGACTATCATTATTTATGGCATTGTGTAGCCTACAATCCCAATTACTGGCTGCAAGTATTCTAGCAATATTTAGAATTAACAAGCACATTGATAATTCAACACTCTTGTATCCATATGACTGAACTTTGTAAATAATGTACCTTGGTGTCAACCTTATTTTCTATTTTATGTCACTTGAGGTTACAACTGAATTAGTGGCCATGAATCCTGGATCAGTTAGACCAGCACTTAAAGAGAGTGAGCATCACAGTGTACTACATGTTGTGTACTATTACAATATACAACACAGAAAGCATGAGCTGCAGACACGGGTTGCCGTGACACCGTCTGCATGCATGGAGAGGGAAAAGGGGACAGGAAATGGAAAGGAAAATCAATCAAAGCACATGAAAGGTCACACTCTACTCTTAGCATTCTCCCGGAGACTGGTTTCCTGGAGCGTACTGATAATTCAGTCTTACTAGAAAATATCAATGCAATAATCATCAGTTTGAGTGATGTCTTGTTTTAGTTTGGTTTGATGTAAGAAGTGGAAGAGGTTTATATAAAGACATTTAGCCTCCTACTTCTCCTACGTACAACGACTGGCTGGTCCTAAGTAGCAGAAAATAAATACTAAAGCGATCCATCTTGAGGGATTTAATGTTCTGTTTTTATTCTAAATGATAGTCGAGCTAAGAGCGGAGCGACCTGCCAGTAGAGTGAGAGAAGAGGCAGCATTCGTGCTGATTCATACTGTCGTCTTGTTCATTCCCAGCCGTTCAACTCGCTGGAAATGATATTTGAATGGTTTCAATTCCGATAAACCTGGTCTGCATTAAATTGCAAGCATTTAATTAATTCTGTCTGCCTTTGGCGTTTTCTTAAAAACTCTGTTAACCCATTCTTTAGAATGATGTTTCTTTTTTGTGAAGGAATTTGGTTTCGAATGAGACAGTCCAGACAGAAGTTTAAAGTCACAAATATTCTGATTAAAAGGACTGAATTGTAGAAATCAAGTAGTCACAGTAATGCATTTTTGTTTCTTTTTAACTTCCATTCTGTTCGTATTGATTTTATTACATTCCAGCTTGCACCATATCACATTTTTTTTATTGCCACTCAGGACTGAGTTTGATGAGATTGCTTTTCAAACTGCCTTTCGGTGGTGTTTTGTTTCATTGATGCGGTCTGCTTTTATAAGGTGACATTTGTTTCACCATCGTGTGTTTCATGTTGCTGATTTCATTCTGGATTAATTTAGCCCTATCAGATTGTTTACCTGTCGTCGTTTGGTTAGTTTCATTTGGATTAGGATTACATTTGACTAAAATATTTGGTGAAAATGCAATATTTGTTGTTTTGCTGTGGATGACCTGGACCCCCAAATGTTGTTCCTTCATCCTGCATGTATGCACATCACACCACCGTACTTCTGTGGAATAAAGAGAGCTGTCCCGATGCTTCTGCCAATCACAGGAGGGATTTCTGCATCGTGAATGGTATGGAAGATGGAAATGTCACACTTAAATAAATCACACCTACCAGAAGGATTAATGTTAACATTGCAAAAGCTGCTTTTAAAGATATAGAATAAATGAGTCATGTTTCCATCTTACATCCTCAAAACATGCAACCTTACATCCTCAGGTAGCCTTTACGCTACCTGAGTGAAAACGGGCTTCTCTGCAGCAAGAGCTCTTAATTCTGCATTACCCTGGATGTTCCACTTAGAACATCCAGTCCTTGTGAAATTTACTAGTGTGTTTAATGTTTGTGTTGTATGAGTTTTGTGTAGCTGGTGGAGAAAGTTTTCCACCAATGTGATTTCGAGAGATTGCTTTTAGAGCCAATTATTGCATTACTACTCTTCCCAGTGCGGGTTAAGTGGACTCAGAGGCAGGACGTGTAACTCATGTCCTGCTGCCAGATGCTAACGTGGGTTTGCTATAGGAACAGTTGTGGTGGGCAGCATATAATTATAGAAACAGTAAATGAAGAATCTTTAACTTGGTTATCGAAACATAATCTCATAATGTTCTTTTCTCATTGTCAGATTGTTGGGTAGAGATACCGGCTTGGTTCTTGTCTCTGTGCACTGTTCAAAACTGTTAAGAGATTTTGGTTAAGCAGCCTGTCCAGATCCTTCTCTCCTCTATACTATCTAACCTGTCATACAGGTCATCAGATGCCCTCTGTTTGACCTTTGACCTCTACCTTTGCCTTGCGTCTCATCTTCCTGTACTCATGTTTACTCTCCTCTCAATGTCCCACTTGTTCTTAGCTAACCCCTCTTCCTGTACTTCTGCACTTCTTGGTTCCACCACCAGGTCTACTTTTTCAATGCTTTTATTTAACCATGAGAATCTCTTTGAAATTAAAAACCTGCTGGAGTCCTGGCCAAGAGACAGCAAAATTCAAACAGCATTGAAACATAATGAAGACCCGGGCCTCGACCGATCCGGTATGACTTTCTTATTTACTTTGATTTGCATTTTTTTAATTGTCACGTTTTTACGCCAGATGCGATTCCTGATGCAACCCTCTGTATTTACCCGGGCTTTGGACCGGCACAAGGGAGACTTGAATACTAACTCAAAAAAACTTGCAGTGTTTACTGCAAGTGGCTCATCTGCAGGAAGCTATGACTGCTAGTTTTATAACACAAGTAACTGTTTCAGAGCTCCAACAGAGAATCAGTCATCTCACTCAGTGTTTCCTCTTCCTACCCTCTATTTATCCAGTGGAATGTCACAGTAATAGCAGCATCACTGCTTGTGCTTCCTTTTTGTTTTACAATATGTGATTTGGCACCATTAACGTTAGTTCAGCTACAACTGGCTTCTGTTGTCATCAACCATCTGTCGCATACTGCTGAAGTGCTCAGCTCAACAAACGGAATGCAACGTGTTTTTCAGTTTCACTCTGTCGTGCTCTTCTCTTTTGTTCTTTATAATGCAGTTGCAAAGATATGGTGGGCTACATGCAGGTTGAGTGTCAAAAGGTTCACAGCAGCTAAATAGATGCAAATCTGGCTCTACATGGTCATTTTGTATTTTCCCCAGATGGGTATTACCACCATTTCAAAGCATGTGCATTAAAAATGCTACTGCATTTTCAGTATATTCGATTATTCGATATTTGATTATATTCGCTATATCGCCCAGCTCTACTAATCGCATTCCCATCATCGTCAGCTATCATCTCTATTTGATGGAGACTAATGACCAAATAATAAGAAAAAACAATAAGTTCCTTTAAAGTACATTATCACATTCTGCAGTGCTGCTTTGGTCTTTTTTATTTTGAATATTTAACTTGCACTGTCTTGGCTGTCACTGACAACTACTCTGTTTGAAGAATCTCCATGTTACAGCTGTAATAGCAGAAGCCTCAGTGATTAGACAAGCCGGTGAAACAAGCCATGAAATTGATGAGAAGCTACAAACTAATCCATAGAACCAATTTAGATGAAGAATAATACATAGAAATTGATCTTAAAAGTGACATTCCATAATAACGGTAAAAATATGACGACTTACAACACAGCTTAATGCAAAATATTGTATTTCTTGTTTCAGTATTTGTTACAGTATGAATGTGTGTTCTAATGGTAATGTATTTTATAGAGGGATGGTAGACAGGCTGAGCATACACAGGGTTTCTAGAATAAGTAGGGGGTGTTTGCCATTGCCCACTCTGTCACGCAGTAGTCCTTTACAGTCCTGCATACAGTCTACAGTCTTCATAGCTTCATGAAAGCATGAGCTATGTCTTCTAGTTTAAAAAACCGTATACAGCACTTCTTTCTGTGAATCAGAATCAGTTTACTAGCAATTTTTAGCAACTTTTCTCTGAAGTCGTGCAACATGTAACAGTAATGACTAAGTTACAAAAAACATACAAGTACAGAACACATCACAAAACAGCAGCATCAGGAGTGGATACACAGATGTGTATTAGCAGCAGTATGTTGCATTTCATCTTATTTTTATTTTCATATATGATTTCACAGTATGAATTCCATGATTTGTTATATTTCTCACTTTACTGTTGGACTTTTCAGAGTGACTTAATGTGTGCAAGGTTTCATGAACAAGGGTATAGTTTAGGGATGGCTTCTAGTTCTCTGTAATTGGACAGGCATTTTATCTCTTGCTCGCTGTTACATATGCATTTTTTCTTTCAGATCAAAAGCGTCACTTACAGTTTAAAAAGGAGCTATAAATAGCTCATCTGTAACCATGCATGTCTGTGGATGTGCATAATAAAAAATCTGATTATCAGAACCCTGTTTTCCATACCACTCGATCCTCTGCTACCTTAAGTCCACATCAACCATCCAACTGAATCCTTCCACAGTGAAAACATCTTTATTGCTATCTGGAAGCAGTTTCTGTATCTTTTAGAACTGAGGCAAGCCAAGCGTGACTCAGTGCTCATTACCAGAGCTGTAGAGTTTGATCCTGCTCATTAATAGTGAGACGTGATTAATGCAAAGCCAATTTGCAAAAAGAACACTTAACATTTTAAGTAAAGACATCCATGTAATATGTTGACATTTTCTTTTCTGTTCCTGTTTGACAAGCCAACGGTAATATTTATCCATCCATCTTCAACGGCTTCACCGGTGTCGGGTTGCGGGGGCAACAGTCTAAGCAGGCAAGCCCAGACTTCTCTCTCCCCGGCCACTTCTTTAGGCTCTTCCGGGGGGCAGCCGAGAGACATAGTGTCCTGGATTTCCCCCCGTGGTTTCTTACTGATGGGACATAACCTGAACACCCCCCCCCCATGGAGGCGTCCAGGAGGCATCCTAAATAGATGCTCAAGCCGCCTCATCTGGCTCCTCTCAACACGGAGCAGCGGCTCTACTCCGAGCTCCTCCCGGATGATGGATCTTATCACCCGATCTCTAAGGGAGAGCCCAGTCGGGGAGGATCTCCTCCCCAACCTGGAGGGTGCCCTCCACCCTTTTCCGGCTGAGAACCATGGCATTGGATTTAGAGGTGCTGATTCTTATCCTGCCCGCTTCACACGCGGCTGCGAACCGATCCAGTGAGAGCTGGAGGGCACGGTCTGATTAAGCCAACAGGATCACGTCGTCTGCAAAAAGCAGCGATCCAATCCTGAGTTCACCAAACCGGACGCCCTCAACGCCCCGGCTGCACCTAGAAATTCCGGCCCTAAAAGTTAAGAACAGAATCAGTGACAAAAGGCAGCCCTGACGGAGTCCAATCCCCAATGGAAATTAGTCCAATCTACTGCGGGCAATGCAGACCAAGCTCTGATATATAGGGAATGGACGGGCCGTATCAGGGGGTCCGATACCCCATTCTCCCGGAGAACCCCCCACATGACTCCCCAAGGTACACGGTCGAATGCCTTCTCCTAGTCCACAAAACACATGTGGACTGGTTGGGAAAATTCCCATGCACCCTCAAGGATACTGCCTCAGCAACAGCGGTAGCTGCACTCTGATTGGCCTGCCGGTACCTGTCTCCTGCCTCTGGAGTCCCACAGGTAAAAAAAACCTGATAGAACTCCTTCTTCAGTTCGACGGCTTCCCTCACCGCCGGTGACCACGAGTGATGATGATTAATATATTAGATAGAATGTTAGAGTACAAGTACAGTCAAACAGTAATATGTATTACAGTACAAGTACAGTCACACAGTAGCATGTATTACAGTACAAGTACAGTCACACAGTAGCATGTATTACAGTACAAGTATAGTCACACAGTAGCATGTATTACAGTACAAATACAGTCAAACAGTAGCATGTATTACAGTACAAGTACAGTCACACAGTAGCATGTATTACAGTACAAGTACAGTCACACAGTAGCATGTATTACAGTACAAATACAGTCAAACAGTAGCATGTATTACAGTACAAGTACAGTCACACACCCTGTCTAAGAGGAGCATTTCAAAAAAGCTCTTGCGGTCTTGCGTCCGTTGAAAGTCCTTAGTACATAAATAATCGACATGTAACAATACCAATAATTACTCCATTGATGCAAAATGACAATAAATTAAAAAATACACAATATGTACAACGTAAGTGTACAAAAAATTGTCTCGTCTGTCTGCATTCCAGGACCCGCTGCGTGCTGAGCTCTGGTCTACTAAATCATGGAATTGATTAGCTGGTCTCGTAGTGCGATCGATCACATTTTTTCACCCAAGCATGGGACTCCGGGGGAGCCCACCTGTCCAGACGGGACCCACACACAGACTACACCATGGATCCCTGGGAGAAATGGAGGGTGGTCTGTCTCACGGCCCTCTCTGTAGAGGATGTGGAAGATATTTGGCTGTTTGGCTTATTGGTGGGGGGCATCTGCTAATTGGGACGGGAGTTGCCCTGGTGTACTGGAAAGTCCCCAAGACTGTGGCTTTCAAAGTTCTGGATAAATTGACCATGGATCTAAAAGTGCTCTTCGGTGCTTTGGGGGACCGTGTGGTGGCTCGAATCGAGGACCTGGGCAAGAGCTCAGGGATCGATCCAGGGAGGACCGGCAGAAACTGGATACCATCTTGCCCCAGCAGGTAGAACTGTATTGGCAGATCTCCAGACTGAGTACTGGCTTGGAGGGACTGAAGTCTCGCCTTGGCACACAAAACGAGGACTAACTGAGGACCAGTTGTATATTTGGATTAAGCTAAATTTTCATTTCGGCTGAATATTGGATCTATTATGTCTCCAGTCCTTAGTTCCTGGGCTGAACAAGGGCTTCAGAGAGAGTCCGCAGAGCACTTTCAATGACAAAAGTAGACATTCTGCCCAAAAATCTTGTTCTTTGATTGTCTTATAGGAGGGTGTTATCAGGTTGTTGTTTGAGCTCCCTCTAGTGTTGTGGCTGTGGGTGTCACTAAATCTGTGGAGGTGTTTATTCAGGTATGCACGGATTGAGGGGACTGAGGGCAGAGCTGCATTGACTATTTTAAATGCCAATCCCATTTTGAGTTGTTTAACCCTGTCTTCTACCCTGAGCCATTTTAGGCTAGTGATATTTTGATGTTAGAGTACCAGGAGGTGCTGGCATAGTCAAAAAGGGGCTGAACGAGGGCTTCAGAAAGAGTCCGCAGAGCACTTTCGTTGACAAAAGCAGACATTCTGCCCAAAAATATTGTTCTTTGATTGACTTTTTTGCTGCCAAGACAGGCACTGACCACCTTATGGCCCAGGCGCCGATTGGCCACCTCGACAATGGAGGCACGAAACATGGCCCACTCGGACTCAGTGTCCCCTGCCTCCCCTGGTATGTGGTTAAAGCTCTCCCGGAGGTGGGAGTGACAGGGGACTCTGCCAGACATTCCCAAAAGATCCTTACGTTTTGGCCTGCCAAGTCTGTCCGTCAACCTCTCTTCGCCTGAGTGTCCAAGACATGCAGCCGAAAGTCTGCGGCAATACAACTACAAAGTCAATCATCAAACTGCGCCCTAGGGTGTCCTGGTGCCAAGTGTACATATGGACACCCTTATGCTTGAACATGGTTTTTGTTATGGACAAGTCCAATAACTCTCCAGTACCCCCTCCAAGTACTCTAAAAAAGGGTTGATACTCCGAGCTTCTATTTGGACCATAGGTATAAACAACGGTCAGGATCTGTCCCTACACACGAGGGCAGAGGGAGGCTATCCCCTCATCCACCGAGGTAAATGCCAACATACAGGCACTGAGCCGGGGGGGCAATAAGTATTCCCTTCCCGGCGCCTCTCAACTCTAGAGTGAAAGAGTCCAACAATCTCTCAAGAAGAGTGGATCTGGAGTATTTGCTGTGCGTTGAGATGAGGCCAACTATATCTCGTCGGAACTTCTCAACCTCGCACACCAGCTCAGGCTCCTTCCCCGCCAGAAAGGTGACGTTCCACATCCCAAGAGCTAGCTTCTGAAGCCGAGGATTGGACCGCCATGGTCCCTGCCTTAGGCTGCTGCCAAACTCACAAAGCGCCTGACGCCTTTGGTCCCTCCTATGGGTGGTGAGCCCACGGAAAGAGGCCCCACATTGCCTCTTTGGGCTGGGGCCGGCTGAGCCCCATGGGGGAAGGCCCGGCCACCAGGCGCACACCATTCTGCCCAAGGCCTGGCTCCAGGATGAGGCCCCAGTAACTCAAGATTCTTTATTGTCATTATGCTAACATAATGAAATTCTGTGAATGCATTGTTCTTGCTTCTGGGAAACAGTTAAAAAAAATCCACCCAAACAGATGTGAAATACGTTGTTTTTTTCATTAACATAAATATGAAGTATTGGGTGGACAGTGAATTATGTGCTTTTTCTTGCTTGGTCATGTATCGTATCTCCCAGACATACAGAAATATGTTGAACGTGTATGTTTACATCATCTTGTGTAGCATTAGTGTTTCTTTCAGTGCTGCTTGAAAACTGTGTGTAGCCCCGGTGGGCCTGGCCCAGTGTGTTTACCACTGTTGTCAACCCCATCTACCCTCTGTTAATTTGAGGTACTGAACCGTGAGATGCTGCTGAGGCCCAGATGAGCACAGATATTGTGTCTCTTGTTTTTCTCCCATTCTTCTTTCCGCTGTGTTTCAAGCAGCTGTTTTTTGTTTGGTAACTTCTTTGTGTAACACGTGTCCCGCACTGTTTGAGTTCTCATGCAATCACACACTCTTAGAGGCTCATCTCACACACAACCATATATACATCCATACAAATTGCTTGTGTCCTTTTAGCCCCCTTCTCTCTCAATCTTGATTTCACACGCTGATTGCATCTATCCATCTAATTAGCCTAATAGACTTATCTTTGCTGTGAGGAGTCTGAATCATCTAATGACGCCACTCCTCAGAGTGCCGCCTTTGTTTCATTAGTCCCAAAGCCTTCGGAGGAGAAAAGGAACAAACAGATCAAACTTGAAGTGTATGTTTGTGCATGTTTCCCTCAGTGGAAACATTGTCTCTCTGATATGTGGGTCTCTCTCCTACCTTCTTTCAGGTTCGTCTGAGTGATACCTGCAGTGAGTGTTCGAAGCTGTGTCGCCTCACTTCATCTAACTGCGTTTCCACAATGAGGTCATTTTTGTCACTCATTGAGAAAACACGTGACAAGATTATCGTTCAGTCCTTTGAGTCCATGTTTGAAGGTTTATCTTGTAATATAATGAGCCACACACACTTTGCAAAGACTAAAACGGATTAAGCTTTTCCCTTGATTGATTATTGGGATGACTTCACAAAGTATACTCAATTGAAAGATTTTGTATGCTTAATCAAACAACTGAGACAAATCCTTTAGAATAGGCCCAGACAAACAATGTTTGGTCCTCGGAGATCTAATTTATAGCCTGCCAAAAAACGTTGACATGTCGTGTTGTCAGGTTCACAACTGTTGCCTAACACAGATAGGCCGTAGCTGGTCCAAGATCAAGCGTTCCAGGGTCTTCATGATTTGCAAAGTCAAAGACACTGGTCTGTAGTCCTTAGTGCTCCTGGGGTAGTTCGTCTTTGGTACAGGGACCAAGCAGGAAGTCTTCAACAGAACAGGAATCCTTTGAAGACTGAGACTCATGGAGAAGAGCTAATGCAGAACTCCACACAGCTTGGGTGCGCAGGCTTTGAGCAGCTTTTATAAAGGAATATTTAGAAATTTGTTGTTCAATATTTTGGGGAATATCAAAGGGAATTGTTTCATTAATTTATTCATTACTCAATCTCAAAGTTTATCCTGTATTTCTAACAGTCCCCTGTCATACCCAGATGTCCCTTGTGTCTTCATTTAAAAAGTGTTTTTAATTAAACCTTGGGCTCATTCACGTATCTTTTGTTGTACCACAAATGTTTAATTTCAAGATGAAATACACAGAATTTTGGAAACCCTGGAAACATGTCCTGAGGATTTTAGTAATGAACAATGGTTGTGAAGAGACCCTTGAAATAGATGAAAGAAGATATTGTTACCTTGTCCTAAAGCTTTTAAAGCTTTCATCCTTTGTTTGATTTTTGTTTGCAAGTGGAAAGTCCCAAATAGGTTTTGATGGATTTGAAATATAATTGTGTTCAGCCTTGATAGAGATTTATCCTCCCTGGGTGCCTTCTAGTTCCGGAAGAGATGCGTTTATCATCAAAGCTAGTGTGTAGTTCATTATCTGATGAATAATAGCTGGCATGAAATGGAAAGGGTTGTGTAAAGTAATCATACATATTAAGTACAGATGGATATCTCAGGATGAAATTTACATTTCAGAACATCTAATCATCCAGTGTCTCAGTCAGAATAAATTAAGATGTGCTGAGGCATTATACATTTTACATGATATAAAATAGGACAGTAATTGGCCAACCAGTATCACTAACGGCTGTTGGAGACCTCATAGTTGTAATCTGAAAACATTTCTTTTTGGTGTTTTCAGAGTTCAGAAAAGCTGGTGAACTGGCCGAGAATGACAGCAGAGTCTGACTGTCGCTGCACTAGAGGTTAAATCCTCAACCTCAATGGAGGTGTACATTTTCAGTGGAAGAAAGGTTATTTCAACTGGAGGGAGTAGTAAAACATTTTGGAGGGGTTTTCTGTTCTGACTGCGGGGTTTTCAGATAAAGAGATGAAGATGTGTATACGGGAAGACAATGGAGCTGCAGAACATTACTCAAACTGATGCCCTTTTCTTATGTACTGTCTGTGTGAGGTAAAATCTACAGTAGATCAGTGTAATTTAATGATAACCTGATGAGTGGGAAATGTATACAGGTACTATCTGGATAGTACTTGCTATGGGCAAAAGGGGCTGCCTGTCTCACTTGATAGTCCAGAGGGAAACCGGAGAACCTCGATAAACCCCACAGAGACACGGGGAGAACATACAAACGCTACACAAATAGGATTTGAACCTTCCTCCTTGCTGTGAGGTGACAGCACTACCAGAGGTAGTGGTTAGCTGTGTTAGTTGTGCTGCCCCATAACTTGTAATAACTATTAAATGATTATTACACCAATATCTACTCACGCACATTTGTTGAAGTTGTGGTCTGAATAATTGGTTCCGTCCTTCACGATCAATTTTGTTTCATTAAAAAAACTCCAAGTTCTTGTCTTTAAATCCGGGGTTTTTGTTTTCTATGTGCCAAAGCAGTTTTGAAGGCTTTGTTGCCTCGTTTGCTACCCTGTTTCCACATATTACGCAGAGCGGACTTCGTGTGCAGTTACCTGTAGATAAACCCGTGTTTGAAGTCTGACTCCTGGTATTGTCTGTTAAAAGCTTTATTTTCTTGAATGTTGTTGGCTCCTCTTCTTTCCCTTCAGTTGACCTTTTCCCCTTTGCAAAGAAGCTCTCCACAGACATGTTTTTATTTTTCTATACTAGTTTTCACTAGTTGATGTGCTTCTTTTGAGTAATGTATCAGGTGACCAAGAAGATTCACAGGCGATTGCTATGTTGGAGAAAATCCGGCCGTTTTTTAAAATAAAACTCCTGTCAGACTCTAATAAATCAATACAACTGAAATTATACAAATTATTGATTGTTATTCAGAACATGTATCTCCCTCTGCTATGTGTAGTTGCCAGGCATATTAAACGTTCATGATAGGCATCGGCCAGACTTGGGTCATAAGTACCGGTCGTCGTAAATCGTGCAGGTTGTACCGGTAACTCGGATAGTACCTGTATTTTGTAATGACGAGAAGGGGAATTGCTTCTGCAAAGACAAAGAAATCCTCAAGACCACAGGCATGCACTCCCCTCTCTCTGATTCAATTGAGCAGTACCAGTATCCATATGCCCTGCTACGTTATTAGAGTGGCGCTGTATGCTGATGACATTCAGCATAACTTGTAAGTGATTTAGGATGGCATACTCGTAATGAAACTCCAGTCATGTACTTGAGAAGCAGTTTAGACCAGAATGAAAACCCATCTTTGCTGAGACAACACAGTCGGAACAATTCATAATCAGATGGGTACTTGGCCGTAAGTCGGCCTATGTTAAATTATCGTAAGTATATTATGCTGCGTCATGATATTATAAATGAGTAGTAGAAACGACTTGTGCAGGTTAGATATCTCACTCTCCCACGAAGATATCTCACTGCCCCCCCCCCCCCCCCCTCTTTGTCATGCCCCAACCCACTGAGTGTGTGTTTTACTTTCATTATTAGTCGCTTGAAGTCTTAAATAGTAAAATGGTTAAATAGCACTGCTACTTGAATAAATGGTCCCCAGAAACGTCCCATCTGTGGCCCTGTCTGCTGCAGGGATTAGTGTTTGGATTCTTCCAGCTCTTATCTTTCCCCTGAACTGCCGCACTATTGTGAGTCCCACCCAGGGCTTCACCCTGGTGGGCCCAAACAGGAACTGTATCAACAAATAATCTTTTTTCCCCCAAAAAAATACTGAGGGGGGGGGGGGAGGTTGGTCTGCTGAATATGGGAATCCAATGTAAAGGAGAAGTACACAAAACTTCAGAGCTGCTCTCAGACACTTGCCCGGAATGTTTTTCCTGGTGAAACTGGGAGGCAGAGCAGAATTTGTATACACCCTTTCCCACGCTGTTGATATTCCTCCGCCTGCTTTCTTTGGTCCCGAAACACACTTTTCAAGTGATTGAAAAATAACCCAAGGACATCTGGAAGAATCTGCACATTTGTCTTCAGTGTTTGTCTTGATGGGGCTTCAATGATGCCATTTGTTCCTTGACTGGTATTGTTTGCTTTCATTGCTTCTTTCTTCACATTTCTGTCTTTGAAGAAAACACTGTCATCCTCGCATCTTGCCACCCATCAGTTTCTCCCTGATTGCATCTGTTGCTCGTGGCTGGCAAACGCACCCTGGCCTTCTGCTGGTTTGCGGTATGACAGTGACACCAGTCATTTTGTCTCCTGTGCTTTTCTTTGTGACTGCCTTTTGAGAGTGTCGTGTGGTGCATGGTTTAACCCTAACCCTCTTGTGTTTGTGTTCACACAGCAGCGCTGTATTAGTGCAACACATTTATTTGATGTCGGTAAGTAACTTTTGAGGCCCCGTTCCGCCCATCCAAGCACCGCAGGCAGTGATCTAATGAACTAATTGCACTCCTATCTTGGCCTGCGGTTGAGGCTACAATAGCTTCACAAGCAATAACGTCACATTGGCTTTTCTTCCGACCGTAATCGACCACTATTATGTGCTAAGAGACCACCCACGACAATTAAGATCTCCAGTTCCCTGGAGGAAGAACACTTGAGTAGATGTGGAGGATTTGGACAGGGCGTGAACACAAGCCCTGCTGGAGTGAAACAGTAATAAAAGGAAAGAGGGGTAGAATTCTTTGAATGAGAGTGAAAAGCAGGTCGATGAGATTTCAGAGGGCTCTCATCCGGTCTCTGGTTTTAATATCCAGTTAGCTTGAGTGGTTTATTTCCTCAAAAATCAATGGCACAAATCATTTTACTTAAAAAGTTGTGCTGTCATGGAGCTAATTACTTTTAATACTGATTTCAATTTCAGTGTTCAATTCAATTCAACGGCATTTTTCCAGTCGTAGGTATTTCAGATACAATGTAGACAGGCATCTTGGCATCAAGCCCACCACCATGACTGACACCATAACATTGGAAAAACAGAAAACTCCACTCTAAATGGGCAAAATAATCCTTAGACAATGTTTAAATGATGCTTACCAACCTAACAATGTAAATCAAATTGCTAAAGGTTTGTTTTCATGGTTAAGGAATCTGAAAATATGGATAAAACAAATGTAGGGCCATTATTTCTGTTGTAAATCGCACTATATAGGGAGTGAGGTGCTTTTCTAGTATTTTACATATTATGTAGTTGTGCATCTGACATTGTTAAATTTCTACAAATGTTATTTAATTGATGTTTTGTTTCCATGAGAGTTACGCTGAGTCTGAAGGGTCATCATGTTTCTAGCTTCACCATCTCAAATACATTCACCATATTATGTTGTAGTAGCTGTTGATATACACAATGTTTCCTGTTCGCTTTGCTGCGAGTGCAAAACCAACATTTTCTTGTGCTGCCAACTCACATTAAAATCAGTCAAATCCCAGATTGACGTCTGACATTCAGCAGTTACAGGAGAGGCAGTCTCTTGTCACATGACACGGTGTCATGCCCTCTGTGTTTAGCATGAGCACAAAGATCAACATGTAAAGGCTTTTACAAGTTTACCTCAATATTTAGGTCATCTCCTGTCCTCCAGGATCAATAGCTGATTATCGGGCGAAAGCACACTTCACCACCGATTGATTTCAATCTCCATGTTCAGGAGCTTGCATATGAATTTCAGGATGCCCTTTTTCTTTGAACCCTAGGATTACAAGGATCTGGCTCATAGTCGTTTATTGGAATGACCTATGAGTGATTGGTGTAACCTTTGAATCCAGTTGTCCTCTCTTCAGCTGGTCGACGGGGCTTTTTAATTCCCACATCAACACGTGCTTTGTCGCTTTTTTACTTTCTGGTCCATATTCTGCTTATTTACATTACTATCTACCTGCTGCTAATTTTTTTTTTGCTAGGTAATTTGGATTTTACTCTTTGGAATTATGTCGCTTTGCTTTGGACAGATTGAGTATTTGGCAGAAGGCATGTGGTCCGGCTTAGACAGATTTAAGTGCAGCATCTGTCCAGCGTGAGCGCTGAGTCTGCGTCAAATGGTTGCTCCACCAAGCTCTTTGTCTCTGTTGCTCCGCCTTACGCCGGAGATGCAGCCTTTCAACCGCGGCAAGCTGAGATAGACTCCGGCAACTTTCCTGACCCGCTTAAGCAGAAAAAGCGTTTGTGTGTAAGGTGGGGGCCTCTATTTTAGGGAAATTCAATCCAGATCGGATCCAGAATGAGGTCAGGAAAAAAATATTACATTTTAACATTGAAAACCAATTTACAGATTCAAAAGTGAGTTAAAAATACACATCCAGTCCGATTCACAATTACTTTTCATGGTTGGTGTAAAACAATTTAGAACCTTTTGATGACCCGATCACCGTGTGGATTGTGTAAATCCAATAATAAGGGGAATGAGCTGCTTGGTGGGGGTCTGTGCTCTCTGGGTGCTTTTCTAGTTAATTTGACCAGGCTTGTCAAATGTCCCAATTTACCACCAGTCTTACATCCTTCACTGGAAAATTATCTATAATGTATGTAATTGTCAGCATCCAGCAGAGATGCTGTTTTGGGACTTGAAGTATGCAAACATTATTTAATCAGCTAAGAGCAGTTCAAAGCCTTTCTCTCATGAATATGCAACAATGCAGCGGTTTTATTTGTCTTTTATTCCAGTTGACAGCTATCTGTCCAGGTGCTTTTGATGCGCACCACATGCCAGCATACCCTCATACACAGTCACTCAAACACTGTCACATGTTTCATATATGGAATGCATTTTAATTTAACACTTGCACCTCGTTCACATGCCACAGACAAACATCTACCCAGCTACCAATAATAAACCCTTTTGAAGTTGTTTGATTTTATGATACAGCGTTAATTGCAAGGCTCACATAGTTCAGACCTCACAATGTAAAAAAATATCCAATTTCAGAGCGCCGCATTGTAACAGGCTTGTGTAGTTCAATAATAAGATAAGATAAGATAGAACTTTATTAATCCTGAAGGTAATTCTGTTTCCAGGCTGCTCCAACGAATACAGTAAATACAAAATAGAAATATTCAATAAAAATGTATACACAACAGAATATAACTATGAAATGGCGAGAGAGCACAAAATAGGTGAAAGGATAAATACAAAATGCAAGGAGTTATAGTAAATAAAGTACAGATGACATGACACGATTTAATAAGTTGTCAAAGCCAGTCATGCATGGCTAAAAATCCAAAATGTATATTCTCTGTCCGGATTGTGCCCACAAATGTTCCTAGTCTGTGTCAGTCTCACTGACAATGGTAATAAATGTAATCTGATTCTGATGAAATCTTCCCTGCCCACCCAGAAAAACGCACTATCCCAAATCCCAAGCTTTTTCTTTTTAGGCCCGAGCGCCTATCCTAGGCGTAATTCCTTTTTATTCTTGTAAAGAAATATCTTTTTTTTTTTTTATCGCTCCTGAACCAGATAGATGGATGAATCCCTGTGTGGAGCTCTGTTCCCTTGGTCCTTGGTCCTCAATTGTCTTCGTTTCACCTTCCCAGACATCCTTTTCCATTCTTGTGATGGTGCCCTAGCCTTTTCACTCACTCCAATCTTTCGGCCATTCATACTTTTGAATACACTTTACTAATAAGTCCCTGATGAAATACTTATTTTCTCTAAAACTGTCCTCTCCTTGCATTGCCTCTGCCCATGCAGGCCTCAGGAAGTGGGTGTGTTGTATATCTAGTTAATTTGGGGGGTAGAGAGAGCGAGAGAGAGAGTGAAATGGGTAGAGAGAGAAAAGGAAGGGAGGATACTGATCAAAATAACAAACAGCTGTGTGGGGAAAGTGGCCAGAGAGTACAAGAGCAGCAGTGGATGAGAAAAGGGCAAGGGATGTGGATACCAATCAGAAGTTTGTGGCACTCCTGAGAGACTAAACACCCAAGTTTTGTTTCCACATAGTCGGAAGAAGGAGAAGACTCGATCATGGACCTTTTCTTCTTCTCAAAAGGCAAAGAGTTAACTGGAATGGGACAACGAATCAGATTCCCGACCCAAGATCAGCATACCGAGGCTTGAGACGTCCTGCAAACATACAACTCCAGTGAAAGAAGAAGGAATTAATTGACTAAGTGTAACTGTAGAGCGAGACCAGAGCAAGACTTGGGGGGGCGGGCAGTCTGGTAGACACTGGGATGGATGACTGTCTCTCTGACCATGCTACCTTTACCCTGGGAAATGAGATGGAAAATGATGTGGCTCTTTGTGCCAGCCACTATCCCCTTGAAGTGTGTGAGGCTGTGTGACTGGGTGGGATAGAGTGGTTTTTATCTTAGTCATTGTGAACGAATGCCTCAACCATACCCTGGGTTTGGAAGAATGGACGCTATATAAACAACGCTCTTAATGCCCAGAAGGTCGTTAGGCTCAAGAAAGTGTAAAGAGATGTGTCTTTGGATACTCTGAAGTTCAAATCTCACTGCTTATCTTCTGAAGACGTGAACCATTATCTCCACTGTGCAGGACTCCACTCGAGAGTTATAAGATTTCCATCCCAGTTGCAAAGCTCCACTCCTGTCCAAAAGACATCAGCTGACAGCATCCAGCCTCTTCTCTTCTTTGTGAGAACTCCAGTGGCACTGATTGTCTTGGTAATCCCTGTCCCGGCTCTGTAGCATGACTGGAGGGTAGCTGCCTCCGCACCTTTTGGCTCAGCTGCCTTTCCCAAGAGGATGCTACGATTATGTGGTGGAATTGCACAAGCACACGCACAGCGTTGTGTGAAGTGTGTAAATGGGCTAGACTTTGACCCAGATGTTACCCTCTTGTGCTCAAACCTCGCAGTGGTTGGATTCAAGATTGCTCACCCTGTGGATTTGCTATTGATCTAAGTCCTGACTTTGACGGCCTGTGCTTTGACTGTAATCGCAAGAGGACTTGCGTACCTGTTCTGACTCCTTGTCTGTCTTCCACCTCCATGGCAGGAGTGAAGATATAGGGAGTGGGTGGAGTCCGTTTATACACTCCAAGATGATTGGCTTGAATTTCAGTTTACAGGAGTTGCTCAGAAAGCTCGAACAGGTATATGTATACAGCTGTAGGATGTTTTTTTAATGTATTTAGATCACATTGATGTTCAGAAGCCCCCCCCCCCCCCAACAATCCATCGAGTTAATAGTTGTGAACCTAATTTGGGCCACTTTATGTGGTGTTAGTTCATTATTGGACTGATTAAAAAGGATCCTGACCTACTTAGTTAATAGAGAGTGCTACCATGCAGAGAGCCCTTTTATAGAATGAAATAGCCTTGAACTAGCTGTTATGTGTAATATTCTAGTGGTTGTGTTAATGACTAATTACAAATATTGTTCAGCCTGGTGTTGTTTGTAATGCTTATTTCTAAGCAACATTGTCATGGTGAGCAGTGTGTTTGTTAGGATTTTCCATCAACCTCAGATTAATGCTGAAATCTATGGTTTTATCCTTCATAATGTAGTGAATTCCAATTGCAGCTTCAGTTTCCATTTGCACAGTTGCTGCGCTCCCACAGATAAATCTCAGTTTCTCATTAAAGTGTGCGTGAGAACCAGAAAACATTAGTCTTTCTGCCGCCTTTCTACTCACACACTGTTTTTGTTTGTGTGATGTGTGTGCGTTTTGTGTGCGCATCTGTCGTGCTACTAAATACTAAATACTTTTTATTGATTTGTCCCTCGGAGGGCAATTTGGTTTACAGCAGTTACACTTTCCAACTGTAGTCTGCTGCTGGTTGCCGCATGCGCAGGCGCCCAGGCAATGTGGGTGAAGTGTCTTGCCTAAGGACACAACGACAGTGTACACGTGCCGGGAATCGAACCGCCAACCTCTCGATCATAGGACGACCCTCTCAACCACCTGCGCCACCGTCGCCCCAACAGTCTTTGGTATCATCACAATTAGCCTGAAGATAAGCCTTCCGTTTTCGTACGTTTCCGCCACTTCATCCTGAGCCACAAATGTGCGTGTGTTTCCGTTCAAAGTTACGTAGTTACTGGTTTATAGAGCGTAAGGACCGCCGCCGGTCGTGGAGAGGGGACGAGATAGTAGTGTTTGGAGTAAGACAGCAAGAGAGCACATTTTAGCGAGGGAAAATGAACAATGTCGATTGTTCTGAACACCTAATGGTCGACAGGAATATCCACCCTCTGATGAATATGTTCAGTCGTCCAGTGAGACGGAAAGTTCCGCTGTGTCCGTGCGCCATGACAGTCCATAACGGAGCCGCTGCTTCACTGCGGCCTGTCCAGGGTGGACGGAGGGGACGTCGGGGGTGTCGCAGGGTTGGTAATAACGCTAAAGGTAGCGTTTTGACTGCTCGCGGGGATGCAAAAAGCCGTGGAAATAGCGCCATACGCGGTAGAGAGCGGGAGGAAATACACCGCTAATGGTGGAGGGGGTGGAGGGGGCGGAGGGGGCAGCGGGTGCGCTCGCCGTCCCACTATGAATAATGAGATTATGGCTGGTTTACGTGAGAGGTGAGGAAGTTGCCCATGTACACTGGACGCCTGATGTCATAATATGCAAATTAGATTTGTATTCCCATCAAAACTTTGGTTTATACTGATGATTAATCTCATTTACAGTACAGCCTTATCAAGTTACAACCTTTTAAAAAAGTGATGTCAAAACTGAACATTTTATTGTAAAAACTCTGGCGGCCAAAGAGTTCAGATGGTCGATTTTGCATAAATGAGCAAAGCAGGCGTTTATTGTAGCGCTGGTTTTTAATCTCTCTCTCCTGGTGCCGCAGGTGGCGTTACACTCATCCTTGTGGCATTGGACTCTTTTCTCTATCAGTTCCAGTCCAGACAGATAGAGAGAAGAAATGGAGCAGTTTTACACCTAAAAATAAAACCGGATCCTCTGCTTACGTCAGCCCCTTTTGTGGTTCAACCCTCACACCAAATGCTCACACATACCCTTTGAAATGTGGCTGTATATTATAACCTCCATATTAAGGACACACAAATATTTATCATATAATTGTACGGGAGTGCTTTATCCATTTTTGGAAGAGTGGTATTGGACTGATCGCTTTGGAATAGCACTTCTATGTGTAGCCCAGCATATTTTAGCAAAGCTTCGATTGTTGTATCACTGCTGCACCTAATGCAGCGTTACTTTGGATGCAGACATTGTTTAGGGACTTCCTTCTGGTGCGGTCAGCCTCCCAAGTCAGTGACAGTTTAGAAGTTAAAATCGTCTTAGTTCAGCAATCAAGAAGTGCCTAAGGAACATTTTACGTAAAACATCTCTGCCCTCTGGAAATGTTGTGTGCAGTATGCCATGAACTCTCTCAAGGCTGGTCCTTGTGACAAAATCCATCTTTATTTTCAATTCAGGAATAATCGTCTGCGATAGCAAAGAAGACTGTGACATCCATGTTTTGGTGACTTTGATATGCATTTGCTCAACAGCTGTGCTTGACTCTGGATTTCATCAGATTGAGTTCCCCAGTAGAATTGCCCAATGTGATAATGCTTCTATGCCTGTTTATCTTCAGGACATTCAGGCAGAGATTGATGCCCACAATGACATCTACAAGAGTGTGGATGGGAACAAGTCAAAGATGGTCAAGGCTCTGGGCAGCTCAGAGGAAGCAGTGTTCCTCCAACACAGACTGGATGACATGAACCAACGCTGGAGTAACCTGAAGGCTAAATCGGCTAATATCCGGTCAGTAACCCGTTAACCAGCCACTACAGACATGACTCATTGTGTCTTTTCTCCACTGTTTATGGTCCATGTGGCTCAGATTGCATTTTCTGCTTTAAGGAAAAAGTGTGTTCCTAGCATCTTACATTCTGGAGTTATTGGCCGTTGAAGAGACAGATTTAAATATCAGGGTTGACAGTGAATATTTATTTTTCAAAAAACGTCTTTAGACGTGAATGGCACTCAAAGAGTTAAAAGAAACCTGTTAAATTATCTTATTTTAACCTATAATATTGATAAATACTTAGCATATTTTGAAACTTCCATTTCTCCTGGAATAAAAGGACCAGTCGGATGTTATAAATGCAGTCCTCAGAGGGTTAATGAAGGCTGCGCACATACAGTATAATAACAGTTTGTGTGATTGGTGTTGGCAGAGCCCACCTGGAGGTGAGCACTGAGCGCTGGTCTCGTTTGCTGGGACTCCTGGAGGAGCTGTGGGGGTGGATTTGCATGAAGGATGAGGAGCTGGCCAAGCAGATGCCCATCGGAGGCGACGTCCCCACCCTGCTGCAACAACAGAACCACTGCATGGTGCGTGCGGTCGCTACAGGCAATGAATGATCCTACCATGCTTTAAATGATGCAACCTTAACTCCATTGGTTTCAAAATGTTCGAAACGTTGATTTTTTTCAGTGTTTAGCAGAGAATTACACATTTCTATAATGTTATAACTCTACGAGTACAACATTAATAGCGTTTCCTACCATAGAACCAGGCTGTAATAACGTTTCACATACTTTACCTATTATTTCTTGGCATCCATAGACTGTATTTGATTGACATCTTACTGTAATTGTAGGTTTCTGCAAGGAGGGAGATGTTTGTCATTTCTCCTGGTTCATGGAATGTGATTATTTTGCATTATTTCATCCAAGCTTCAACCTAAATGTATGGAATGAAATCTCATTATCCGGAGCCAGCGAGTCGTCCTATTGGCCCTTTCATCTGAAGGCAGTTGGTTTACTGAGAGTCGAAATAAGCATCATTCGGAGAATATGACTTCTGCTTCTACTACAGAGCGAGTTCCTCAATTATTATCCTTTTGTCTCGTCAGAGGAAGCAAAGTCTGTGCTGACGATAACAATCGCTCAGTCCCCTGATGAGGGCGATACCTTGTATTCAGACAGAGGCAGACGTCTTTGGGCTAAATGAAGACAATGCATTGGTCCTGCTCTATGAATGATGCATCCTGGCTTCTCGTGAAAAGCTTCTTTAGCTTTGGTTGTTCAAGCTCAGGTCCCTTCTTACCGTCGGAGCGCAGGTCTCATAATTACCGTTTGCTAAGTACCAGTAGGCCCAAACAGATCCAAGATGCCACCTATTATTTCTACCCATCCATAATGATAGAGCTCTCTATTATGCTAATTAATAATAAATCTGCTCCCAGATCATATTAAGATACTGTAAGATAAAAGCACATAATGTGACATTATTAACCATCAGGCCAGTCCTCACATTATGTTTAAGTAAACTGCAGTCAAACATCCCCATCGGCTGAATAATCAGCCTTGTTGTGGTCACCATGAAAAAGATTTCTACACTTATATCAACCTCCTCCACCGTCAGTGCTTTTGTTCACTTTGTTTTATTCTCTATTTGTTACAGGTTACCCTTAAACCTCGCTGTATCATGTTCCTAACAAGCGATCGATACTTTAATAATTTGCTGCCTGTTACTTCCACTGCATTGCTTATTGTATTCGCTGGTTCGTTTGGTGCTACATGGCAGAGTAATCACTCTCAGATGACTCACCCTGTGGCGACTGTTTACTCCCAGTCCGTTCGCTGTCACTTGTGTGGATGTTGCCATAATCACGCTCGTCTCTGCAGACTATTCTGTGTGCACGTGCACACACGCACACACACACCAGTATTAAATAGGTTTTAGGGTATATATGATATCTGCCGAACCTGTTTTAAGAAGCAGATTTGGTTCTGTGTTCCTGAGAACAGTTAATTACGTTTTGGTGACGATCCACAAGAGATCCTGGATTCTGGATCAGTTTGAAAATGTCGGTAACATTGCAGTCAATGGTCGGTTGATTATTGACCAATGTGTATGGACACAGTCATGTCAGGTGGGGGTCTCTATCTCACCAGCAAATTTCATCTGGAACGGATACAGAATGAGGTCAGGAAAAACTATCAACTTTTAACATTGAAAACCTCATTTACAGATTTAAAAAATGTGTTAAATACACATCAGCTCTGATTCACTTTGACTTTCATGGTTGGTGTGTAAAGATACCAAGAACACTCTAGAACCTTTTGTTGATGATCCAGATCACCATGTGGACATGCAAATAAAATGATGAGGGGAATGAGCTGCTCGGCGGAGGTCTGCGCTCTCTGAGTGCTTTGGTAACTACCTGTATCACTTTATACTCTCTGATTTCATTTAAAACCTGAATTATGGACTAATCAAACAGTCACGCACAGAAAGACACAATCAGATAGATTGTGATAGAGATAGAGGAATTAAGGGAAGGTTTTAATTCAGACAGCAAATGAAATAAGAAGACAGACCTAATGACGGTTTTACTGTAGAGACAGAGCAGGACACTTTGCATCACCAGAGAGCAGCTACCGGAGCAGACAGGAAATGATTCAGTCTCTAAACAATTTCACGGAAAATCATCATTCAACAGCAGAACAGATTATGTAAAAGAACATTTTACTCAAAGATCATGGCTAAAAATCTGTTGGGCCATATGAATGTCCTGTACCGAGGGAGCATAATGTACTCAGGCTTTTTGAGATATATATTACTCCAGTGTACCAATCTGAAAGGAGCTTTCTCTTCATTTGTTCTGAATTCCAGCTTAGAATCAGGGACTCCATATCTGAGGTTAACTTCTGCTTGTTGTTAACCATAAAACGATGAGAACGAGTTCAGAGGACCAATCTTTCTTACGGAAAACGGAGATGCACGTCAACCCAACGGATGGAGTACGGAGAGGGAATGGCACCAGAGAATTCCATCCTTCTCTTCTTTCTTTTATACCAGGAATCGACCACCGTTTTCACGATGCATGCCACTTTACAATATACTCAAGCTCAACACTTACTTTTTAATAAAATCATTTGTAAATGATCTGTTTTTACAGTTTTTTTACACTTAAATGCAGCATTTAAGTATGCAGCATTCCTTATCGCTTCTCTCCGTACATACCCTTTCTCCTCTTCCCAATCACCTTTCATTTAGTCTCTTTCTCTCAGCATCCCCTCTCTGAGCTACCTGCCTCTTTTATTTCCTCCAGATGAAGTGGATGAAACCATTGGAATGGTACAAATCATTCGTTGGCATGGGTGATTTACTTTGTGTTCAACAGGTTGCTCCATTTCAGCATGAAGGTGCATTTTTCTGAAGTGAAAATGTTTCTCTGTGAAATAATCATTGCAGCTTCTAAAACTTGAACTTTTTCCCAAAACTTCCTTCCTGGAATGTGCTCTTTATTCCAGAACTAAAATAAGAAGACGAGTGCGCACAATCTTGGTCTTGCGAAAAGCCAGTCTTCCTCTATTTACGCTGATTCTGTTTTTCTCTCGCCTGCCACAATGATGTGGGCATGAATGGAAAAATAGAATTGTTGCCATCTTGTAGAAACTTTCTCACATCAACTCATACCGTCGAATCAACTTGCCTCGCAGCCTCATGCACTACAGAGCAATCACACACTCCAACAGATCCAGAAGATATTTTGCATCAGACCCCTTGATGAGTGAATTAAATGCATATTTACAAGATATGATTATTTGAAAAAGCTTCCATTAAGTAAATGGAAAATTCCAACCTGGCTATTTCATGAAGATCTTTCCGTAACCGTTTGAGTTATCTTAACAGTCAGACAGACCATTCAATTAAATTCAATTGAGTTTTATTTCTATAGCGCCAGATCACATCATAAAGTCATCTCAAGGCTTTACAGAATTAGCGGGGAAAGACAGAACCCAACTTGACCCACAAGAGCAACGGAGGCAAGGAAAAACTTCCCTTTAACGGGCAGAAACCTTGGACAGAACCTAGGCTCATGGTGGACGGCCATCTGTCTGACCGGCTGGGTTGAGAGAGAGAGAGAGAGAGAGAGAGAGAGAATGGCAGGTTGGAGACGAGTCAAAAACAAGGAGATGGATAGGGAAGAGATAGCAAGACAGAGCAGGAGCAGACAAAAACAAAATGCTAATGCTAGCAACGTGGACATCAGTGGTGAGGGACACAGGTCCAAGTTCTGCAGCACCACGGACAGAAGGACCTGCAAGAGAAAGAGGGACAAACAGAGGGAGAGAGAGACCAAGACAGACAGACATATAAATGCCGGAAAAAACATAAGGAGGCATTTATTCATTTCTCAAATGTTCTGTTGTAATATTTTAAATGAACAGTATTTAAATGAAATTGGCTACTTGCGAGCCTTTCTGAGATAACCTTCTGTTATAGAGGCAGTCAAATTGTATTTTTCCCACAAACGTCCATCAGGTTCACCAGTTCAACTACTTCCTGAGAGAGTAATTTGTCCTGTCATAGATTGAAGCCTTTCTAACCTACTTGGCATTTCTCCTGCAGGCACTACTGTCAGAACTGCGAGAGCGTGAGCACCTTGTGGTCAGCACTTTGGATCAAGCCCGGATGTTTCTGGCTGATCAGCCCATTGAGGGTCCCGGGGAGCCACGGAAGAACATGCAGCCCAAGATGGGTACATTTACTCTCTTCATGTATTTCCATGCCTTTATAATGATGTCAAGCTCACGATGACTGTACTTTTGGCTTGTCCCGTGAGGGACACCCTGCCCTTTGCACCGTCCTCCTCAACACCAGCCACTCTCATGTCCTCCCTCACTACGTCCATGTCTCTTCTCCTGGGTCGTCCTCTAGTCCTGTCCTTTGCATCGTCCTCCCCAACACCAGCCACTCTCATGTCCTCCCTCACTACGTCCATGTCTCTTCTCCTGGGTCGTCCTCTAGCCCGTCTAACATTCACTGTCTCATTTCTAATCCTGTCCAACCTGGTCACTCCCAAGGAGAACCTCAGCATCTTCATCTCCTCCACTCCATTAGTCTATCCATCACCATGACAAACAAAAAGGGGCCCAGAGCTGATCCCTGGTGCATCCCACCTCTACACTAAACTCCTGTTACTCCAACTGCACATTTCACGTCCTGTCCTGAACTATTCTGACATACTTCTCTGCCACTCCAGACTTCCTCATGCAGTACCGCAGTACCTCATGCAGTACCTCAGTACCTCATGCAGTACTACAGTACCTCATGCAGTACCACAGTTCCTCTCTGGACACCCTGTCCTAGGCTTTCTCTAGATCTACAAAGACACAACGCAGCTCCTTCTGACCTTCCTGTTCTTCTCCATTGCTAGCATCAACGCTAACGTTGTGTCTGTGGTACTCTTCATCAGCATGAAGCAATACTGCTGCTCACAAATACTCACTTCTGTCCTTAGTTTAGCCTCAAACACCTTTTCCCATAACCTCATCGTATCTCATCAGCTTTATCCTCTGTAGTTTCTACAACTCTGTTTGTCTCCCTTCTTCTTGAAGAACACCAGAACTCTTCTCCTCCGTTCCGATTACTTCATCAGCTACTCAGCTTTCATCACATTGTGTTTTAACTTACAGCAAGAATTTGAAGGCCACAGTTTGAATTGAGAAATTGTACTAGCAACGTCACTGTCGTTGAACTTCTCATTGGTGTTTTTCAATTTCTTATTACAAGAATCTTTCTGAGCTCAATCTACAGTTTCAGGTTTCATCATTCAGTAAATCTTAAAGCCTTTTGGTATTAAGTCAAATCAGACAGCCAAGCCTAAATGAATTGTATGACGGTAAGTTTGACAAACTTCCTGTTTGTTTGGAGGGACCGTTTAGGAAACGTCTAGCCGCTATAACAGCGCTTTAAACTGTATTTAGCGTGTGCGTGTCGTTGTGTCTCAGTCTTTGAAACACCATTCATTCAAATCTAAATGCTAATACCTAACAGGGCAGGGTAATATGCACTTGTTCAGCATTCCCTCTTTGTCTCTGTTGGTGGTGATGTCGTAGTTAACTCAGCACATTTCCCTTCATACTAGAACCTGACTGTGTAAATAATTAAACAACCCAAGGGGTTGCGTCGGGGTGTGGCGAGCCTTCGCAGCAGATTCTGAGATTCGCTGTCTGTGATTTTGGTTCGGAATATCAAAGCGTCGCCATATTTTCTCAAAGCTGATTTCAGATCTGTGCTTGTTTCATCAGCAGCAATGGGATTTATGAGTCATGGAGCGATACAGTCTAAACTTTAATCCTATAATATACTTGACATGACATTGAATTGACTTTTTCAATGCCCCATTCTTTTTCAAAGACCGACTGCAGGTAGTCGTCGACTTACGACATGTGCGACTCGCAACAGTTCAACTTTACGACGGCACTCGTCTTGTTTTTTGTCTGTTTACGAGATGTTTTTACGATCTACCGGAAAGCGAGCGAGCCAATCGAGTGTGTGACAGTTCCTACGGTCTTTCCCGCGATGATCTCTTTCCACTCCAATATTTTCCGTATCATGATGCAGCATAATATACTCACGGTAATTTAACATGGGGAGACTAACAATTTACCAGTCGGCATATGACAAAACCCTCGGAACCAATTGTGGCCATAAGTCAACGACCCCCTGTCCTGTATCTGTATGAGGCTCTACCTCTTCTACTGGTAGGGTGTGAAATGATATCGGTTCTGCAGCCAACAGGTGGAGACAGTAATCCAAAAGATGCTCTTTATATTTAAAATGGGTGTCTGAGGGGCATTTGGCTTTTTTGCCCACTTTCCTCTGTCTGCATCATCCATGATTTGGTACAATTACGCTATTGCCTCACCTGCCCCGTCTTCCTCATTCCATCGGTCCTCTGTACTCCTCAAATGTCATCATCTCCTGAAAGTCTTTCTTTCCACCCTCACTTATTGAGTTCCCTTATTCGTTTTACAGGTAGTCATCGATTTACTACCGATATTTTCCAAGTCATGACTCAGCATAATATACTTAAGGTAATTTAACATGTGGCGTCTTGCGACCAAGTCAGCGTACGACAAAACCCTCGGATCCAATTGTCGTAAGTCGACGACTACCTTTAATTGCTTTGGCCCTTTCCCTCCACCGCCTTCCTCATTTTGACTTTTGCTTATTTGCCTGATGTGATGTCAGAGAACATACAATTAAAGGAAAATACAAGAAGAGTTCAAATGCCCTAGAAGGCTTATTATTATGATTTTATTAATTCTTTGCAAATCCTAAAATTTAGCTCGACATCCTGAATGAATGAAAAACTCAAAATAACATTTACTGTTCTGAATAGTTATTCAGTTTAACTTAGAAGGATGTAAAAGACATGTTCCAGAGTCTGTAAACCTGTTCTGTAAGATTTCAGGGAAAAGTTTAACGGTCGAATCTGATCTGAAAATATCAGTAAAATGTATCTCTTTATTTATTATGAGTGTACATCATTTGAATACATTAATTAATGTTGAAGAGGTTCTCATTTATAATGATCTGATTTCTAACATTTCTACATTTAATCTTCGTATTGAAAGCAGCGTATACTGATGACTGGGACTGGCACTGAGACGAGATTACTTCACTTGTTTCTCTCTCCTTTCTCCTCCACCAGACCTCACCCCAGAGGAGAAGGCACGAGGGTTGGCCCGTGCCATCCGCATGCAGACCGGCGAGGTGAGGGAGCGGTGGGAGCGCCTGAAGGGACACATGGGCGGCTGGCAGAGTCAGGTGGAGCAGGCGTTGGAGCGTCTCCAGGAGCTCCAGAGCTCCATGGACCAGCTGGACCTGCGACTGACCCAAGCGGAGGAGGTCAAAGGTTGCTGGCAGCCTGTGGGGGATCTGCTGATTGACTCCCTGCAGGACCACATCGCCAAGACCCTGGTGAGCCAGATACCCTTCACACTTCAGGACACCAAGCAAGGACTTCAGTTCCAATGCGCAGCTCCAAATGTGCTGTTTTTAACTTGATTGGTCTGGAAAGTCAATCTGTGTTTAACTGCTCATTTAGGATTTAAGTCAGTGCTGCCAGTCATCATTTGATTCAGTCTAGCCACTAATTGAAACACATCCATGCAGTAAGTGCATGAAATAAATTGGCCAACTCTCACCCAGTTTCCACACTCCTCTCTCTTTGGAAAACAAAATGCCAGATTTGATCACAAATGGAGAAATGGCAGCAATAAAAAAAAAGAATCAATAATGAGGAGACATGGAGGACAGAGGAGAGAAAGTAGCACCAACATTTGGTTTCATAATCAGAGACATCTTATTAACGTTATTTGCTGCACCGACTCACATTTCAGTGATTGTTTCTTTGTGACGGTGACAATTATGGTTCTTAAAATTCACACCATCCTGGCATCCACTTTGAATCTATCTGTCTATTAATAGATTTCCCTTCACCAGTGGGAGCCTTACACTCCAGTGTGTGACACACACTAAGTACGTTCTGTATGTATTAAGTTTATATTAGCAGCCACATTAGGATCTTTAAAAATAAATTACAGCTTTACAAAATCAATTTATTTCCACATAGAGAAAATAAACCCTCGACAAAAAAACATCAACAGAAGCGACGATGAATGTTTTGCACTGCAGGAACGCACAGATATTGTTAGTAAAAAAATAAAAGTAAAAACACCATCTTCATGATTATAAAGCTTTGTAAATGTTTATCACCCTACAACAACCTTAAACCTTCCTTCCAGGTCTTCCGAGAGGAGATTGTCCTGTTCCGTCAGGACGTTAGGAGCGTCAATGAGCTCGCTGCTGAGCTGACCCCACTGGACATCCAGCTGTCCTCTACTGCCTCCAGACAACTGGACCAGCTCAACATGAGATGGAAACTCCTACAGGTGCTCAAAGTCCTGCTGAAGAACCTACAGATGCATGAGGAGACACACACGTCCTTTTCTGCGTCTTCTCTTCCACAGTCTTGTCCACACTTGCCTAAATAATAAATCACTATGTCTTTATTCTCTTTCTTTCCTGTCTTCTTGTGTGGGTCCCCCCCCCCCTCTCTCTTTTTTCACCAAATGCATGGGGGTTTGACTTTTTCAGCCCAACTCGCAGGGGAATGGGAGTTACTCCTCCCCCTGCACCTGTGTCATGTGATAGCAGCACCGTTCTCGCTGCGGCCCAGCATCGATGGACGTCGTTCTCTCAGAGCAGTCGCGCTCTCTGCTCTCGACGCACGGGAAGGTTTTTGGTCTGATCTGCTGTGGAACTGAGCGAGCGACTTTCTCATGGGAGAGCGTTTCAGCCCTGCAGGGAATGTCATGTGGAAGTGTCTTTACGAGAAAACAGGAAAGAGAAAAGTGATGCTGGCTGTGAGCTGAGGAGGGAAAGCCTGCATCTGTAATCTGTATAAGCACAGCAGCATTCCGGTGTACTTTCAGTGTCTCGTTGTTCTTCTTTCATTGAATTACACTGAATTAAACCTTCTGACTACTTTAAAGTTTTGTTTTTCATCCACTAACGGCAGTTTATGTCGTCGTTCCTACGTCTGCATTGAGATGGGACCGATTGTAGCCAGAAGTCGGTGATTGATGAGTTCTTGTAGCCTTGTGCTATCCCCCACCCCCCCATGCCCTATCCTGACGCCTGTTGGCCGGGAGCTTGACCGTAACTCAAATACCGAGTCAAACGAGAGCAGACTCAGTGAGATGAACGCTTTATTTTTGTCAGCCTGCAGGAAGGTGGACGCTTCACTGACGAGGCAGGTCTGACTATGGAGTTAAATGATTTGGTTTTCATATTGCCTTTTTGCCTACATTCATTCATTCATTCATTTTAGTGTCATGAAGACAATCAGTGGGCAGTGATGTTCAGAGAATACTTAGATTTGTATTCATTCTTTCTGCTTCAGATGTGGCATCTCTCATTGGATATAAAGCTTGGGATCAGGGATAGTATTAATTTCAAAAGTACTGCAGCAAGTATTTTTGGTTTTCTTGCAGTTCATTAAGGAGAAACAGGAGAATGACGTGAAGGGAATTGTTCATTGTAGCAGATAATGTGATAATTAGTCTGTTGAGCTTGTGTTTGAGGGGCATTAACTAGGAGCAGCAGCAATACTACCCCCCCAACCCCCCATAACGGTGGCGGTGGCGGCCGATGACTCTCAGACTAAAGCACTGAGTGGTGATAACAACAGCGTGAATGATATTAGCTAGATGTGCCGCTGGGCAGACATGACTCACAACGTCGACACGGATTTAAGACCGCTTGCCTGTGAGAGGCGTGAATGACGGGATCACGTGAGCAGTACCATCAGAGAGAACACCCTCTCCCGATTCTGTCACGTTGTTTTGCACTGAGCCAGCTGTCTTTCTCCTCTTCATCATGCGTCACCATGCAGGTGGCAGTGGAGGACCGACTGAAGCTCCTGCAGGAAGCCCACAGAGACTTCGGCCCTTCCTCCCAACACTTCCTCTCCAGTGAGTAGAGCGCCAGCTGCTGAACACAGACGGAGACATTTCTGCTACTCGCTGACGCTGTTTCACATCCCCATCTTCTCATCTTCAGAATGCATCTGTGCATGCATCTGTGCGTGCATTCGCTGCGTCTCTCCCCCACCCCTCACCTCTCTTTGACACACAAAGTTTACAGACGAGGCGTTTTACTCTTGAATAAAATGGGGCTTAATTACAGCACTAAGCTAATTCTCCTTTTTCGCCAGCTTCAGAGTCGTCATTAACGGAGAGGGTTAGAAACAAAGCGAACAATAACCGAAGCGGCCAGTCTGTGGTTCCTTGTTGCCCCCTGCCCAATAGGCTAATGGCCCTATAACCATAGAGCCTTTAGCCTGCGTTCTGCTCCACCTGCTTTGCTTTGTGGGCTGTCAGAAAGACAGACTAAGTGAGGTGTGTGTGATTCAGGCCATCAAGCCGTACCAATGGACAAATGTGCAAAGTGAGACCTGCAGAAAACTCTGCAACGCCACCAGACAAGTGCTGTGCATCTTCTCTCATCACCCCAGCAATAGAACGCTATCTGCACCATCACACACTGGTTCTCATTACACTAGCAGCTTGATATTCCCTCGGGGATCAATAAAGTGCTGTGTCCTTATCGTGCCCTATCTATGTCGTACGTCTCCAGATCTCTCTTAATCTCCGTTTCTTACAGTCTTTTCATCTGAGTGTCGAACTGTGTCATGGAGGAGGGGATGTGGGAGGGGGATAAATCCAGCTGCATTTCTTCTCCGGATTGCTCTAGAGACTTTCTCAAGTCTTCTACTTGACTGCTTTTAACAGCGTCTGCTTGTCAGTATCTATTGTCCTATTTTGCTGTCCACAAACATGAATGTGAGCATGGTGTATTTGTACCTCTAGTTTCCTTCTATGCCGTATTTCCACAGCAGGAATGATTCCATTGACTTTATTATTCGATGTCATGGCATTATTATGGAGCTGTTAGATATCAGATTTTTACAAGTCGACTACTCTACTGCATGGTTAAAGTGTGCAATGTTTATAAAGATGCTGCTTCCATAGAGTAACTCTATATTCTCTTATCTCTCCCTCCCTCCCTCTGGGCAGCTTCTGTGCAGCTCCCCTGGCAACGTGCCGTTTCTCAGAATAAGGTTCCATATTACATCAAGTAAGTGGCAGGAGATTACTTTGATAGCCATCTTTGTGTCTGTGTAACTTGTATGCGTTCGTGTTTCTGTGTGTTGGATCGTGCATACTGGTGGGCTTTCGTATTGGAGCAGTGAGGTTGTTCGTGGCTCCTCCCCTTTATGGGTTGTCCCCGCAGCACAGTCCTACACTTGAGGGCTGTGGACACTCAAAGTGAACAGTTTCATTTTGTTTTATTTGACTAATGTTTTCATATCCTGCATATGCAGTATTTAAAAAGCTACATTTTGTGTGATTATTGATTGACCCATATCGGAAAAAATTATTTGGTTCAGGAGCGATTTATACTTGTATGTCAAGGTATTACTGTAATTGGAAGGAGTCAAAATGTAAGCAACTAAATACCATTTTTTGGAAACATCCCACCTAAATCAATTTCCACAAAAAAAGCCACAATAAAATCTTCAGCCACGAGGATTAAAGTCGAGTCTTCTCTCAGTGGTAGGTTAAACGTACCACTGAGAGAAGACAACATAACAACATGAAGCATGTTGAACATTTTATTTGGGGGATCAATATAAATTGTTTTCAAAAATTAAGATGGAGATAGAGAAAGTAGAATTTGGACAAAGAGACGTAGGCGGAGGGAGACCTTTGTCACTTTGTACAGCCTGACACGAGAGGGGATAAAATGTGAAGAAAGGCAATGACTCAAGGAGCGTTTAACGTCACAATCAAAAGCACAGGGAACCTCCTTCCACACACACACTTGCACAAATGAAAAACATGTCCACAAGGGTAATCACTAGGGATGGGACGAGATCTCAGGTCGGGTAGTTAACCCCGGAGGAAGAAGCAGCTTTCGGCCCTGGGGAGGAGCGATCTCCCCGGTGTCCCCCAACCACGGTTAGGAGGCCAGAACCAGAAAGGTTTAACACTTGAAAAGAAATAATTTTATTTTGTTAAACCATTGCATTCAAGCATTTTATTTTGTTAAACCAGAAAACATCTCCGCTGTTTTTGCAGCAGGATTAAAAAAATGAGCCTGTAGCTAAAGTTACTCTCCTGTTCGTGCTAACAGTTTAGATTGTTAATGTAATATTATTCAATATTCAATAATATTATTCATACTCGATCTCGTGAACTCAAGAGATGTCTCGTCTCGTGGAATTTGTGTCTCGTCCCACCCCAATCACACAAAAAAGAGCACACAGACATTCATATGCAAATACAAATCGAGATACACGACCTATTCTGGTCAAAGAACTGTTTACATGCAACCAAAGATGCCTTGAAAGGGTCGTCTCCTACATCGCTGCTGTTTCTGGAAAGTTCAAGAGAGTTTCCAGTAAAGACAAGATTCCCATAAACTTCAAACCTGGCAACACCCTGAGACAGATGCTGGTCCACCGGGAAGACAAAACACCAAGACACAAACAAAGCGATGTCGTGTACAGTCTGCTGTCCAGTGAAGAATGCAGAGACTTGTACATCGGGGAGACCAAACAACCGCTTCCCAGGCGTCTGGCTCAACACAGGAGAGACAACTCATCAGGACCTGAAAGAAACGGGACACTCCTCTGAGGACAGTCATGTCCAGGCTTTATCCAGGGAAGAGACGTGGTTTGAGAGAGGAGTTAAAGAAGCCATTTTGGTAAACCTGGGGAAGCCATCCCTGAACAGAGGAGGAGGATTAAGACACCATTTATCAGTAATACACAATGCAGTATTGACCTCTGTCCCCAAAACCCACAGCACCCAGCCACACCTCAACGAAACAGCTCACCTGGGGGTGGGGGGACAATGACCCTCCCCTTATGGATGCAAATAGCTCCTGGGTATTCTTTAGTCAGGTTTTAATGACTCCCGGGGAGCATTAGCATCCATTAAGAGAATGCTAATGCTCCCGGGGAGTCTGATTGCCTTGGTGGTTTCGGTCCTTTCTTTGTTTTCTCTTCCAACAGGATTATAAATATGGGCTCTCTAGCAGTCATTTAGAATCCTCCTGGATGAAGGTGAAGCGTCTTTGATGTAACTTGAACAAGTCCAGTTGATTCTTCGTTTTGTGCTCTTCGTGATTGACCACGACATGAATGACTGAATACACAGACAATATTAGATGACTTTTTGTGAGCTTTTTTTACAGGTTAAAACTCGATGCCGTGATATTTACTGTAGGTTTCATGATGTGAGAGTGTGTGTGTGTGTGTGTGTGTGTGTGTGTGTGTGTGCGCGTCTGTTGATCCCTACTTGTCTCTCTTGTGTTATGCCTTGAAAGTTTTCTTCCAGTATGTGTGTACTTAGACATCAGTGGTGCCTGTCCAGTTTGTGGTTCATCTTCTGTGTTTGTGCCCCCCCCCCCCCCCCCCCCCCATCTAATGACTGCCCTCTGCTGTTGATTTTCAGTCACCAAACACAGACTACCTGCTGGGACCATCCAAAGATGACGGAGCTGTACCAGTCGCTCGGTAAGAAACACACACACAACTATAATGGTGGATTTTCTTTTGTTTAGACAAAAGTAATACTTGAGTTGTTTGTTTTTCACACCTGACAGTTTCGACTGCCGGCTGCAGTCCTCACAGGCGTCACCTGACGTGCTGCTGATGTGTTATCAGCTGTTTGTCAGAGAGTCAGAGAGTCTGACAAAAATAATGTTCTACTTTTGTCACCTTTATTGATATGGAGCATGTAGACAGTTTTTTGTTTAGTTTGTTTATTGCTTTAATGTTTTTGATATACAGTATTGCGTATTCTGCCTCCTGAGATTTCTTCTTGAAGGTTAACTTAGTATGTTTAAAAATCTACAGCAATATTTCTGTCTAAGAATAGAAACAGGGCACAGTGTTCCTGTCTGGGTGATCGAATACATTCACTCAGAACTGTTTCATAGATTATAAAGGAAAGAGCCTGCTGACAGATATTCAAGAACTTAAATGAGTTCTTAAATATCTACCGAGTTGTCCAGATATAACAGGAAGGAAGGACATGAATGGATTGAGCCAACACATTAATGAAACAAATAAAGCTTGTTTTGTGTCAGTTGCACGCACACACACACACATGCTGGGTATTGTGTGTGAGGATGAGACGCAGGGCGATTACAACCTGGAATGAGAACATTTTGCTAATGTGATGTGAAACCTTGGGAGCGTTTCCTGGAACCAGGCAGCTCAACAGATACTCACCCGCCCCCGCTGAGACAGAACTCACTAACCTAATTACACCGTCCACATAAGCCCCCCCTCACTCATCTCCACAGACAATAACTAACAAAAAGCCTGCTAATTTGGCCCAGTGGGTAGATTTCCATTCTACTGCATGCGTGTGGTTTCTCTGCTTTGTCCATCTACACTTCGTGCCTCTGTCTGTCTCCCCGCCTGCAGCGGACCTGAATAATGTGAGATTCTCAGCATACCGAACAGCCATGAAGATTCGCAGACTCCAGAAAGCGCTGTGCTGTACGTAAGACGCACACACACTCTCACACACCTGGCCTTTTCAAGTCTGGGTGCAACAGACTAGAGCAGGTGCTAACGGTACTTTGCATTCCAAGTTATAGCCACTGTGTTACTGTTTACTCATGTGCATGACCTTCCTCACTTGCTGCCCACTGGTGTGTTGTTGTTGTTTTTTATTGTCTAGACTCTATGGTTTAATGTAGCTCCAAACATGCTGGAGATGCATGATTAAAGAAAGCTGGTGAGGTTTAAACATGCTAGCAACTCCTGCGTAATAGTAGCAAATGGGAGCTAGCATCTAGCGCAGGGGTTCCTGCAGCGGCGCATGCTGTGGGCCCAGACTGCTCACGCACATTCCGCTGTGCGCGGGAAACCTGTGGAACAAGTGTGTGTGTGTGTGTGTGTGTGTGTGCATCTTAGACGTGTGCACCTGAATAATCATGGGCGTCAAAGAGTGTTATTGTGTTGGTTGGTTGTTAATGGGTTTGAATAATTCAGCCAGTTTGCTATCTCGTCTTGCCTCCCTGATTGCAGGCGTATGTTTGTGACGGGAATGCATTAGTCTGAGTGATTACGACTTTGGGCACTGCGATTCAATTTAAACCATTAGATTAGAACGGTCACAATGCATAACACACACACGCACGCACACGCACACACACACACGCACGCACGCACGCACGCACGCACGCACGCACACACGCACGCACACACACACACACGCACACACACACACACGCACGCACACACGCACACACACACGCACACACACACACTTACACAGCAGTTATTAGTTATTATCATATGGAATCTGTGCTTGGAGACCAGTGTGAGTGTGTGTCTGTGTGTGTGTGTGTGTGTATACGTGTGCACCAGAGAGTGTGAGTGTTTTATGTCCCAACACACATGATACAGAGGGCTATTATAAAATGTCTAATGAGGTTAAGCCTATGCCGGGGGGCTGGGTATTGGGTAAGTGCCACAGCTTCGTATCTGCCTGCGCAGTGAGACAGGATGGCTGTCCTGCTGTGGCCCGCTCCACATGGATGCACCCCAATAATTAGAGTCGTCTGGGGGGCAGGGGGCAATATAAGGCAGGCAGGCTGCGGAGGAGGAAGGCAAAGGCAGGAGGAGGGAGCAGAGTTTGAATGGTGTCTGGAAAAGATGAGGAACCGATTCAGACATAACGACAGATGGTTTACGCCTTTTGAACACGTTTTTCTTTCTTTCTTTCTTTCTTTAATCTTTCCAAACTGTAAACTGCTACGAGGGCAGCTGATATTCAGGCTAGGTCTCAAACAAGCAGATACATTGATTATTACAGAAAGTACCAGTATATAAATATCTGAGCTGCCCCTCCAAAGGGTCCTACATATCCTATTTGGTCGGATGGGTACTTCCCAAAATAAGAATATTTACTTTATTTTGCCTGGGTGTGTGTGTTTGTGTTTGCTTGCTTGCTGTTTCGACTCGTTTTATGCACAGTTCTCTGATTTGTTATATGTCTTTCTCTGTTTTACTTCTCTTTTGCTTTTGAAGCTTTAAAGCACGAGAAGCGCAGTTGAGACACTGATTCCTTCCTTCCTTTTTCGTTTGGTCAGTGAAGTAAAGACAGCAGACTTTTCTCAGGAACTATTTTCCATTAGTTATGGTTCTTATTCTCCCATGAGGCTGCACTGCAATGTCTCTCATTTCCTGTTAACCCTTCCTCACTCTCTTTTTTATTTGCACACCTTTGTCCCAATTTGACATGTTTGGTTTTTTTCCTCCTTGTAATTTGTCTCCTCACCTTGTGCCTCCTTCCCACCTGTTCTTTATCTGCAGTGGACCTGTTGGACCTCAGTGTGGCCCAGAACACCTTTGAGCAGCATAAACTCACCGACAACAACCAGCTGCTGTCTGTTCCCGATATCATCAACTGCCTGACCTCCATTTACGACGGCCTGGAGCAGGAGCACAAAGACTTGGTCAACGTGCCTCTCTGTGTCGACATGTGTCTCAACTGGCTGCTTAATGTCTACGACACGTATGTACAGAATGTGTTTACCCTTTAGGTCAGGGATCAGCAACTCATCCCTTCAGCTTCTGGATTTATCGCAGGTTCGGAACCTGGGAATCTCCCGTGTTTCCACGTCAACCGTAAAAAATTGTGTTACAATGTGCCACAAAGTAGTCATGTAGACGCAAGCGCCAAAGCCGATGCCTTTCAAATGTTGTGTGCGTAATAATTGTTGTACATGTTTAAACAGTTCTGCATCATTTATGCACAGACTTGCTTCTGCATACACACATTTAACTCTTTCAGTGCCAGCCATTTTCAGCTCAGCCATATGCTGAGTGCCACAGTTTTTGCGTATTGTTTCAGATTTTCCAAGCCCCATAGAATATTCTTTACTCTGACTGTGCAAATGCTGGACCTAACAAATTAAAGTCTCTTCTTTCATCAGAGACAGAAAGTGTGTTCCTTGCATCTTACATTCTGGAGTTATTGGCCGTTGAAGAAAGGCAGATTTCAATGTCAGGGTTGACAGTGAATGTTTGGGTTTCAAAAAACATCTTTAGACGTGAATGGCACTCAAAGAGTTAAATACATTCCAGTGCTAACTAGTTTAAATATGATTTCATCACAGAGAGTGAATCAATAATCTTATAGTTCTGTCTCACAATAAGATAAGTAGAAGCGTGTACACACACACACACACACACACACACACACACAGAAAGATTTCCCTCTGTCTAAACACAATGATTTTCTGTCGCTCAGTAACGGAAAATGAGGTGCAAAACTATCTACTCACCATGAATGATAATATCACTGCCATTGTCTGGTTTGTGTGTGTGTGTGTGTGTGTGTGTGTGTGCGTGCGTGTGTGTGTGTGGTCCTTCAGTGGTCGCAGTGGGAAGATCCGTGTCTTGTCCATGAAGATTGGTTTACTCTCTCTCTGCAAAGGACACCTGGAAGAAAAATATAAGTGTAAGTGCCAAGAAGAAGAAGAAAGTAAAGTCTATGCAGACGCAAGCTTCAGGATAGCGCTGCCCCCCCCTCTTTGTGGTGTTGCTACTAATCCAGTATGGCTGCAATCCCCAGCAGCATTAATCAAACTCTCACAAAGAGCGATAGGAGCCAGAGAATAGGTTGTCTAATTGGATGAGAGACCTCCTACGCATTTTCACTGCTCCTTATTGAATTCTCTTTTCCAATTTATTTTTGAGGATTAGGGCGTGTGTGTGAAGGCTGGGAGGAAACTGTCACTTTGCCTTCCTCCCCTTTGTCTCTGCCACCCCATCTCCCTCTCTCTCTCGTCCTCCACTGCTTACACCATTGTTCGTCCGTCCAGCAGTTTAGCCTCTCTTCTCTTTATCCTTGTTTCCATCTTCCTCTTTCTGCTTCCTTTCTCATAATAATAATGCGTTTATATCTCATATAGAGCTTTTCTGGCACCCAAAGACGCTTCACGTTGTGCATTATTCATTCACGCCATACTTGGTGGTGGTGAGCTACTGTTGTAGCCACAGCTGCCCCGGTCCTCCTGACCCCCACCTACATTCACACAGGCAATGTGGGTGAAGTGTCTTGCCCGAGGACACAACGACAGTGTACACATGTGCCGGAGCCGGGAATCAAACCCCCAACCTCTCGATCATAGGACGAGCCGCTCAACCATCTGGTAACATAACTAAATTTGGGTTTAGCTATGAACAACACACACACTCCAAACGAACTGCTGCTTTAGCACCTTAGCGTCTGCTATGTAGCAAAGAGTCAGTCTCAAAGTGATGAGTTTACAACCACAGAAAATCAACGTTCTCCACTTCACCCTGTCCTTTGCATCGTCCTCCCCAACACCAGCCACTCTCATGTCCTCCTCACTACGTCCATGTCTCTTCTCCTGGGTCGTCCTCTAGTCCTGTCCTTTGCATCGTCCTCCCCAACACCAGCCACTCTCATGTCCTCCCTCACTACGTCCATGTCTCTCCTCCTGGGTCGTCCTCTAGTCCTGTCCTTTGCATCGTCCTCCCCAACACCAGCCACTCTCATGTCCTCCCTCACTACGTCCATGTCTCTCCTCCTGGGTCATCCTCTAGTCCTGTCCTTTGCATCGTCCTCCCCAACACCAGCCACTCTCATGTCCTCCCTCACTACGTCCATGTCTCTTCTCCTGGGTCGTCCTCTAGCCCTGTCCTTTGCATCGTCCTCCCCAACACCAGCCACTCTCATGTCCTCCCTCACTACGTCCATGTCTCTTCTCCTGGGTCGTCCTCTAGTCCTGTTCCCTGGCAGCTCCATCCTCAGCATCCTTCTACCGATATAGTCCCTGTCTCTCCTCTGGACATGTCCAAACATCAAAGTCTGGTCTCTCTGACCTTGTCTCCAAAACGTCTAACCTTCACTGTCCCTCTTATTGTCTCATTTCTAATCCTGTCCAACCTGGTCCCTCCAAAGGAGAACCTCAGCATCATCATCTCCTCCACTTCTAGCTCCGCCTCCTGTCTTTTCCTCAGAGCCACTGTCTCTAAGCCGTCCATCACGGCTGTCCTCACCACTGTCTCTAAGCCGTCCATCACGGCTGTCCTCACCACTGTCTCTAAGCCGTCCATCACGGCTGTCCTCACCACTGTCTCTAAGCCGTCCATCATGGCTGTCCTCACCACTGTCTCTAAGCCGTCCATCATGTCTGTCCTCACCACTGTCTCTAAGCCGTCCATCATGGCTGTCCTCACCACTGTCTTGTAGACCTGTCCCTTCGTCCTATCACAGAGCACACCTGATACTTTCCTCCCCCCGTTCCAGCCTGCCTGCACACGATTCTTCACCTCCTTTCCACATTCTCTCCATCACTCTGCTCTGTTGACCCGAGGTACCTGAAGTCCTCTCCCTTCTTTAGGTCTATTCCTTGTAGCTTCACTGTTCTCTACTCTCAGTCCTAAACTCTTCCATTCCTTCTTCTCTTGCTGCTGATGCACTCGTCTTCGTCCTCTTCTTCGTCGCTGTCTTTGACCCACAGTAATCCAATTTTCAGCAGCGTCCCGTGGGTTAACAACGCTGCTGGCGGTCGTTGTTAACCCGGTATGTTTTTATTATTTACGGTGATTTGCATATTCATTTTTTGTAAATGTTTACCGCTGATGCCATTCCTGAAGCGACTCTCTGCATTTATCCGGGCTTTGGACCGGCTCATGGTAGAAACTGCCGATGCTACTTTAGCTCCTGCTAAGCACACTACCTGAGCTACGCAAGCAGCTGCATTCACATTCCTACATCCTACATAAGCACATGCTGACCCTTCCCCCCCCCCCCACTGTACTATATTGTCACAGTTTTCCTGTCTGCATCTACTTACAACCATTTTTCATTTGAACTGGTACCAACATCTTTTCATGCTTTCTCTTATCTTTCGCCCTCTGTCTGCCTCAATCACCTCCACCTTCAGACCTCTTCAGCCAGGTAGCATCTGCAGGTGACACATGTGACCAGAGACAGCTCGGTCTGCTGCTTCACGAAGCCATCCAGATCCCAAGACAGCTGGGGGAGGTGGCTGCCTTTGGGGGGTCCAACATTGAACCCAGTGTCCGGAGCTGCTTCCACGTATGTTTGCTAACATGTACTCGTATACAGTAGTCCCTCATTTTCCGCGGGGGTTAAGTTCCAAAAACAACCCGCAATAAGTGAAATCCGCAATGTAGTGATCTTTATTTTTTTTCAATTATACATGTACATAAATGTTTTAAGGCTGTAAAACCCCTCACCACACACTTTATACACGTTTAACAGTCAGGCATTAATCTAAATAGATTGTTTCAGTATTATAGAATGAAACCAAAGATCAAAACCTTTTCAGAACTAAACATTTGTTTGAGAAATATAAATATATAGTACGTACAGTAAACGTTTTCCTGTTAATAATGTTAAGGCGTGCAGGTCGAGGAAAGAGCCGCTTGGAGTGCAGAAGAACAAATATTCTACTCGTGCTGTCTTTAGCCTCTCATGCTGCTTTATTGGATAGCTTAGCACAGCGGCGCGGCTAGCCGGCTACATGTATCAACAGGAAGAAACAAAACCCAAAAGGGACGTGACGTTTATGCTCCTACAAAATAAAAGCCTCTTTTTACACAGAGAATAAGAGCGCTATAAAACAAACGCTTAACAAATAAACATGATAGCTTTTAGAAATAACGAATTCAATTTTAATGATCAACCTACGAGGTTGAACACATAAGAAGTTATTAATAGCGACTCGCGCGTATTTCCCAGTTCCTCCGACCACGCACCTTCGTCCTTGCGCCGCTTCAAGGCACGTTCAAGTACAAAAAACAAAATCTGAAAAATTGCATTAAAACTCCGCGAAGCAGCGAAGTCGCGGAAGATGAACCGCATTATATCGAGGGACTACTGTATTGTATGATTTTTATATTATTTTTAATAATACAAATACATGATTTTTATATGATTTTATATGATGACAGGTGAGGCTGTGCCTCACTTGCCTCCCCTGACAGGACGTCACTGGGGGTTAGGTACTTTACTTTTATTATTGGGCCTGAGGATGTTGTCATGGTGACACCTGATTTCTTGTGATGGGAAGCTCTGTTTGGTTATTTGGAAAAGATAAGCTGGGAAAAATGAACTTTAAACTTTAGAATAAAATGTATTACGCCCACAGATTCTGAGTGGAAAAACCAACAAACAAAAAGCACTCAGAGAGCACAGACCTCCCCCAAGCATTGGATTATTTATTATTGGATAATAAAAAAAAGAACTTTAATCAACCATGTTTTTAAATCCCACCGATTTCAGCCAGGGTCAGACACATTTGGAAATAGCTTGAAAATGCTTCTGATAAGTAAGGACATTCCACTGGTCACACACCAACAGCATCTCGTAGCGTGTTGAAATCACTGAGCATTACGAGCTCCAGAAAAATGTGACTTCTTGTTAGGTTCTTCCCCTGCATTGCACCGGCAACGCGGGGGATCGATTCATGAACAAGTAATGGGTTTGGAGTTGGACTTTAATTCGTTTTGTCAAAATACTAGTCAGTATATTCAGAATTTCTGACATCACTTGTTATAGTTTTTGGCAAGCACCAGCACTGCATCATCCCAAGCCTAATTGTCGCTAAGCGCCTCCGTCTCAATCGTGTTTTCCATCTATCTAAGGCCTGCCTCTCTTAATCCAGGTAATGAGCTTCAATATTTCAGCTCTACTGATCAACCATGAAGCCTCAAACGGTCTCCTGCTGGCTGGCCTCTAGTGTTTTACTGCAGAAAGCCACACAAGTGTCTGTGGACTTTCACCATCCATCTTCCACCTCTTATCTTGGGCCCAGGGGGTCGCGCCCCACTATTTGAGAACCGCTGCTCTCGGAACACAGTTTCATTTTTCTCACTTCACTGATTTCCTGCACTGTGCCATTAAAAATAGAAGAGAGAGATTGGTTGAAACCGTTTAACCATATTTTGCTCATAAATCATTCAAGCATCGAACCAGGCTGGTAGGTAGGAACTGACACACACACGTACACCATTGCGCTCTCTCTCTCTCCCTCTCTCTCATTTGTATGGTTGTTCTCGTATGCAAGCACATCCTTGTTTCTACTCTGTACATCTGCCGTGACAGTGCAGTCACCAAGTCAATTTGGTTTAATGGGACTGTGATGAACGACTTCTGCTGCCATAAATATGACCTCTAACACTGCTCCATCGTCAGTCTCCTTCATTTACCCATCCTTCCCTCCTCCTCGCTGTCCTGCGAGCCATATCTTCTCTGCGGTAATTAATCTGTAAGTGCTATGAGCCTGCCATTAGGTGAGATGTAGGAGGCAGGGGAGGCAGAGAGGCACCATCATTGCCCAGGTAAAGGGCAGATGGAATGATGAAGGATATAAAAGTCGATGCAAGTAAGTTGTCATCCTCTTCCATTTTCAACATTCTCACTGCTCAGCCAAAGAAAAAATCTTTTTTATTAATGCACCTCAACAAAGAAAGTTCAATCCAAAGTATAATTATAGTAAGCAAATCTAGAGAGTGAGAAACCTTTCATGACACAAATCTCATCCAATTTAGATTTGATGCTATTTTTGGTGCCGACCTTATTTTTCATATTTGGTGCTTTCGATATGATTAAAATGTACCTTTTAATGATGAATATTCTCCTAGAAAAATATTAAGATGTCCAATCGCTGATTCAACTCACTAGATATGAGCCTGCTTGGTTTATTTGTAGCAGTAATTTATGTCCATAATCTTTTACTACAGTCTTGAACGCTTACGCCCTGAGGGAGGATCAGGGAAAAGGACACACACACAGTTTCCTTAGGTGATAAAGGAATATGTGTGTGTGTGTGTGTGTGTGTGTGGGATGATGGAAAGGTTATGCTGCATTTGTTTAGTGCCACCATCAGCCATGTCAATCAGTCTCACTCTGTCTTTTCAAATACCGGAATCTCCTCTGCTGTTAAACAACTTGGAGTTTGAGTTTCCTTGCCTCCGTTGCCAGAGTTCTTGCTCTTGTGGGTCAAGTTGGGTTCTGTGTTTCCCTGCTAATCCTGTAAATGCCTTGAGATGACTTCCTGTTGTGATCTGGCACTATATAAATAAAACTGAATTGAATTGAATTGAGTTGTGTACTACTACTACTACTACTTGGTCTTAAAAGGGCCCATAATAAACATTCCGAAACTCGAACCATAATGTGTTTTGACCAAACATGTGGCTATGTTACGCCCCGTTACCGGGGAAAATAGAGTGAGAATTGCGTGAATGAAAACTCCGACACGTTTTCTTTCATTCCGTGTATTCGTCAAAACTGACCGCGCACTTGATCACTGTGTAGTACATACATTGCAGATTCGCCACAGAAATTAAAGACACAACATCACAGATTCGACACAGAAATTAAAGGACAAAATCAGGGCTTGAAACATAACTTCTGCAATGGTATAATTATAACTGATAAATACAGGTTGATAAGAAAAATAATTGAACACTCCTTATCCTATGTAATGCGAACAAACATGAAACATATTTTAATCCATCATAACCATGACATACTCCCCTTCAACACAGATGTCGTCCCCGACATCACAACCAAGTGAGTAACCAATGAAAGCATGTAATGACCATAGAACACCACGAAATCAATCACACAACAACCCCTATACCATCACTCGACTTATTTAAAGTTCAGGAGTGTGTGTGTCACATGTGTAGCGCCGATCTGCCCGTCCCTGTATGTCAACACTTGTGAAACCGTCCCTCGGTGTGCGTCCTTCATTCAGCAATCTACTGACACACCAGGCTGATAATACCAGGTCCATACCGATGTCGGCCATGTACTCGTCGCTAGCATGGCTCCATACGGTGCCAGAGGATAGTAGTACATAATGGTATTTGGGGGTCCTGTACTACAGCAACTTGGATGGCCTAACTGGTCATACGTGAAGGTCCTAGGGGGGCGTCTCTCTCTAACCGGTCGCTGGCTCTCATTTCCACTGTGACCATCGCTCGAAACAGGTGATTGCGCTGCTGGTGGTCTCTCCTCCAATGCAATCTCCTGTTGAAGTGGCCTGTCCTCTTCAGACAGTGGATCCCTTAAGTCCTGCTCCAGCTGGTGCATTTCCCGGTGCTCCGGTTCAACATCCTGCACAAGCTGTGTGACACCTTCATCAGCATCCTCTCCATCAGCGTTAACGTGAGACTGTGTCCCAGGTTGAGGTCTGAGTGAATAATGGCCATCTTCATCATCACTATCATTGTCATTTGTCTCTTGATCTCGTCGATCCCTTCCTCGACTAACCCGATGCGACGGTTGTCCTCTCTTTTTGGCTGATTTCAACTGAATTTCTAGAGGCAAATGGTCACATGGCAACAGAAGGTTACGGTGCAGGATTCTACGTCCTCTCGCCTTACCATGTTCAGGGATCACTTCATATATGGGCATATCTTTCCCCACCTGACAAACTACTTTGTGGATGCAATCTTCCCAATGATTCCTGAGCTTTCCTGTCCCCCCCCTCGGTGTCATATTTCTAACGAGAACACGGTCGCCCTCCTGCAACACAGAGCTCCTGACTTTGTTGTCATAAATCTGCTTGCTTTTCTCAGCACATTTTTTTGCATTGGCTGTAGCGATCTCATATGCCTCCTGCATTTGTTGTTTCCACTTTTTCATGTACTCTCGATGATCAGCAGTGCCAGTCTCAGGGGTCAGACCAAACAACAAGTCAACAGGTAATCTCGGTGATCTGCCAAACAGTAGGAAAAAAGGTGAAAAACCTGTGACCTCACTTCTGGTGCTGTTATATGCGGAGATGAGCTTGGGCAATGAGTCTTTCCAATTGGACTTCTGCTTGTCCGTGAGTGTTCTCAGCATTTGTAACAGTGTTCTGTTTAGCCGCTCCACTTGCCCGTTGCCTTGTGGGTGATATGGGGTAGTTCGGGAGCCTATCACGCCACAGTTTGTTTTCAGCTGCGCGAACAACTGATTCTCAAATTCACCTCCTTGGTCATGGTGAATTCTCAAAGGAAATCCAAACTTCAGCGCATAATCATTAAATATTTTGTCAGCTACCGTCTTAGCAGATTTAGATGTTGTGGGATAGGCTTGTGCGAAGCGTGTGTAATGATCTATTATCAACAAGATGTATTCATAGCCACCTCGACACTTATCTAGATGCAGAAAGTCAATGGATACAAGCTCGAATGGCTGAGTTGTAACAATCGGTGTGAGTGGGGCTCTGGCCTCTCTACAAGGCTTCTTCTGTTTTATGCATGTGCAGATCTGTGTAACATAGCGCTCTACCTCTTGCTGCATGTGTGGCCAGAAGAAGCGGTCTCGGATAAGCGATGTTGTGCGTTCCACACCTTGATGTCCCATCTCATTGTGGAGCTGTCTCAAAACTGTGGATTTGAATCTCTCAGGCAGAACAAGTTGGGTCCTGGTTGCAGTCTTTCTCTGGAGTATCCCCTCCCCATCTAAGGTCAATTTCTCCCAGTCGCGGAGCAAACACTTGGTCAGTGTACTGAATGACTTCAACTGCTGTCTGGTAGGCTTTTCTTTCGATAGTTTACAGACAATAACTGGGCCAATAGCTTGATCATCTCTCTGAGCTTGACGGATATCTGCTCTCAAGAATGGTGTAGGTGTGTCTTCACCCATTTCTGCGCACTCATAAGCCATCATGGACAGCACTGTGTGTGAAACTTCACTTTCGGTCACTTGTACAATGGCTTGCACTGCAGGGGAAGACATCTTCTCTGTGCATTCCTCCATCATCTCCTCTATGGATGTAGCTTGAGATTAGCGTGATGAGAGCTATCCGTCCTCCGACGCTAGGTAGCTCAAACTCTGCTCCGGTGCTGATTAAATAATCACACAACTCCAACAAACTTCCTTTGGGCAGCAGACACAGTCCTCTTATCAACCCAAGTTGTAGAATTTCCATCTTGTTTGACGCCATCCTTCGAGAACGCAGGCGCTAGCAGCCGGGTGCTAACAACTAATCTCCGTAGCAGTACTTAGCTAGCTCTCCTGGTACGTAGCAATACCCCGGATCACTAGCCGCCGAAGACCGTCGGGCTCCCGCTGCGGCCTGCTCCTCGCCCACTCCGATGGTCCGAATCGTTTTTAAAAAGGATGTGTGACAGCTCGGGACACCTCACATAGATGCTTAGCGATGCTGCACAACATCCCGGACGAGCCCCCAAATGTTACGCCCCGTTACCGGGGAAAATAGAGTGAGAATTGCGTGAATGAAAACTCCGACACGTTTTCTTTCATTCCGTGTATTCGTCAAAAGTGACCGCGCACTTGATCACTGTGTAGTACATACATTGCAGATTCGCCACAGAAATTAAAGACACAACATCACAGATTCGACACAGAAATTAAAGGACAAAATCAGGGCTTGAAACATAACTTCTGCAATGGTATAATTATAACTGATAAATACAGGTTGATAAGAAAAATAATTGAACACTCCTTATCCTATGTAATGCGAACAAACATGAAACATATTTTAATCCATCATAACCATGACAGCTACTTCTGATACTGATCTGAAAACCTGCCAGCTCCATTTTACACCAGTGTCTAGACAGTGATTCATTTTATTTTTAAGTGCCAGCCTTTAGGTGTTTTTTTTGGCATCAGCTAAAATCGAGTGAGTTATTTGGTACTGTTATATTTCTCCTACTTCCGTTAATTAAACAGCTATAATTAAATGTACATGCATCTCTACCTCTGCCAAGGAGGTTATGTATTCGTCAGCATTGGTTTGTTTGTTTGTCTGTTAGCAACATAATTCAAAAGGTTACAGACAGACCTTGATGACATTTTCAGGAAATTTTGGGAATGTTACCAGGAACAGATGATTCAATGTTGGTGATCCATAATCCAGAAGAGATCCTGGATTATGGACATTTTTATTAAGATTGCATCAATGGAGCTTCAAACCCGGTAACGGACAAAGCAGTCCAATGAATATCTCGGTTGATCGTTGACCGATGTTTATGGAATTTGCCAGGCATGTAGGCCCTCTTACCGCCGAATTTCATCTGGATCGGATCCAGAATGAAGTCAGGAAAAATATTACATTTGAACATTGAAAAACACATTCATAGATTCAAAATTCTGTTAAAAATACACATCAATTCCAATTCACTTACTTTTCGTGGCTGCTGTATAAAGATACCAAGAACAATTTAGAACCTTTTGGTGCTGATCCAGATCACCATGTGGACGGTGTAGACCCAGTTAGGGGGAACGAGCTGCTTGGTGCTTTTCTAGTTATTTGTCTTTAATTATCACACAATAATGTACATATTTCTTTTTCTGTTCACTGTCACCATTTCGTAACTATGGAAACTATAAACATCACATGGTTGCTAAACCTCTGATTTCAAGGCTTCTTACTCCTGGCTCTTCCTCTTTTGTGCCCAGGTGACCAATAAGGTGGAGCTCGAGCTGAAGCAGTTTATTGAGTGGATGCGTCTGGAGCCCCAATCTATGGTTTGGCTTCCGGTTCTGCACAGAGTTGCTGCTGCAGAAACAGCCAAGCATCAGGCCAAGTGTAACATCTGCAAGGAGTGCCCTATTGTTGGCTTCAGGTAAAAGACACACACGTAATTTAAGATTTATGAAGCACACGGAAAATCATCTACAAATATTGCAGCGTGCACAAATAGCAAGCATGGCAGTGTCTGGTGTTCTGCATGGCAGTGTCTGCGGTGTTCTGCATGGCAGTGTCTGCGGTGTTCTGCTTTAGTTGAGCATAAAGGGCAGATCGGCTCAGGAGGGGAGATGATGATGAATATATTCACTAGACAGAATGTTAGAGCAGTACAAGTAGTCAAACAGTAGCATGTATTACAGTACAAGTACAGTCACACAGTAGCATGTATTACAGTACAAGTACAGTCACACAGTAGTATGTATTACAGTACAAGTACAGTCAAACAGTAGCATGTATTACAGTACAAGTACAGTCACACAGTAGCATGTATTACAGTACAAGTACAGTCAAACAGTAGCATGTATTACAGTACAAGTAGTCAAACAGTAGCATGTATTACAGTACAAGTAGTCAAACATTAGCATGTATTACAGTACAACTAGTCAAACAGTAGCATGTATTACAGTACAAGTACAGTCACACAGTAGCATGTATTACAGTACAAGTACAGTCACACAGTAGCATGTATTACAGTACAAGTACAGTCAAACAGTAGCATGTATTACAGTACAAGTACAGAAACAGTAGCATGTATTACAGTACAAGTACAGTCACACAGTAGCATTTGTTACAGTACAAGTAGTCAAACAGTAGCATGTATTACAGTACAAGTACAGTCACACAGCATGCACTGTATTACAGTACAAGTACAGTCAAACAGCATGTATTACAGTACAAGTAGTCAAACAGTAGCATGTATTACAGTACAAGTACAGTCACACAGTAGCATGTATTACAGTACAAGTACAGTCAAACAGCATGCACTGTATTACAGTACAAGTAGTCAAACATTAGCATGTATTACAGTACAACTAGTCAAACAGTAGCATGTATTACAGTACAAGTACAGTCACACAGTAGCATGTATTACAGTACAAGTACAGTCACACAGTAGCATGTATTACAGTACAAGTACAGAAACAGTAGCATGTATTACAGTACAAGTACAGTCACACAGTAACATGTATTACAGTACAGGTACAGTCACACAGTAGCATGTATTACAGTACAAGTACAGTCAAACATCCTGTCTAAGAGGAGCATTTCTTGCGGTCTTGTTTCCGTTGAAAGTCCTTCGTACATAAATCATCGACATTTAACAAGCAACAGCTGTTATATCTCTGGCTAAATAGCATTTGTGGGTCTGCGATGAAACACACACTTTAGTCACACACAAACATACCGGTCATAAATAAATTGACACAATGGTAAAGTTCATAGAGACCCCATGGGCTTGAGACCCCCCCCCCCCACTCATGCATGCATGCAGCTGCTGCTGTTCGAGCTGGTCCAGCATTGTATTTCACACATGTACAGTGACAGCGGGTAGAAAGGTGTTCAACCGCTATAGAGAATCTTTCTGTTAAATCTGGTAAAAACGTTCTTGGGCTGAAAATGTGTGTAACACCAGGCGGAGGCAGGCTGTTGGAAATAAAGTGGCAAGGTTGTCTCTTTTGGAACTGTTGCTTGGCCAGCAGAAAGAGAAATGTACTCAGATATTTGATGAAGTACACGTCTCCTGCGTTCTGTCATTGATCGATGAGCGGGAAGAGAAGCCAGAGAACAGGAGAGAAAGTAGAGCCAAAATGCATAGCAGGCATTTCTTTTAAATTTCATTCTCATGTCTGTCTGTCTTTTTCACCTTGAATTGCAAGTATCTGTAAAACATGTACTACATTGGAGAATCGCGATAAATACAGGGGGCATAATTGGTTCCGAGGCTTGTCGTGTGTCGATCATAAATCGGTCATAAATCGGCCCATGTTAGATTACCGTGAGTACCGTATATTATGCTGCGTCATGATACGGTAAATATCGGAGTAGAAAGACACATCTTGGTAGAAATCGTGGTTGAGACTGCATAAACTGTCGATTTGCTTGCCCGGGTTCCGGTATGTCATAAAAACACCTCTTAAACAGACCAAAAATACAGCAGACGAGTGCGGTCGTTAGGTCGAACGGTCGCTTAGGTCTTACGCTGACGACCCCCAGTATCTAATCAATGCTTTATTGGTTTGGCCAACTTCTAGTCAGTAGTTAAACTCATGAATTAAGGCCTGTCTCAGCACCACCCGCTGCGAAGGTGAATAACTACCTCCTCCTCGTGGTCATATGTTGTGTGTCAGTATTAATGGCATATTTGACTTGGTGGTGTTACATGGTCCCTTGATATATGACACTCTATTGTAGCTAACCTTGGGAAAGATGGAAAGGCGAGGAAGACGAAGGACTCGAGCGATTATGTCTGAAGGCCCCCGTCCCAATTTGGCTGCTGCACGGTTGACTGGTTAGAGGCGTCGTTGTAGCCGTCTGCCACAGCTTCACTTCATCGAGAACATTTCACTCTGTGTTTGGGAGTGAAAAACGACTACTGGCTCAGGGGCCTCCCGGAGAGCAGACCAAATATGTGCTCAACCACGGGCTGATGGCAGGAAAGTGAAATCCCAACACTTTGCACTCAACTCCTCTCACTTTTCGTCTCTCTCTCTCCTCCCTCTCTCCCTCTAGGTATCGTAGTTTGAAGCATTTTAACTACGATGTGTGTCAGAGCTGCTTCTTCTCTGGGCGCACAGCCAAGGGTCACAAGCTGAACTACCCCATGGTGGAGTACTGTACACCGGTGAGGGAGCAACATGGCACACAGACGCTAACCCATTCTATCAACGTATTATAATTCTGTTTGAATTTATTACCGTGCATGGAACTCACATGTTAATTCTTGAATGTGTGGATTTCTATAGTCTTATATTCTCTATTCTCAGTCATTATCTGTCTACAAGTATCTTATTGCCCCACTACATAATAGGCCCTTGCATTTGCAGCATGATTTTTGAGTTTTGAATTCCCACTGCAAATTTCAGACAGAAAATATACCAAAAGTTAACATCCAAATGACATTAAATGTACAGTAGCTGTTATCTTGACCATTCTGTCACACATTGAGTATTGCATTACATGTTGATCGCTGGCAGGTGTAAATACATGCAAAATCATAGAATCACTCTGTAAAAAAAAAAAAAGGTTTTTGATTGAAAACCTGACATTGGTTTTCAATCAAAACCCTTTTTTTTTCCATGCATTTTTACATTTTGAAATGGCTTGTCTGATGTCCAAGGTGTTACATGGACTTGCCCCACCTCCCATGTCAGACAGTCCCCTCTAGAGGGGAAAAAAGCCTTTGCAAAAAATGCTCTTTCTGTGAAGGCCAGTAAGACCTGGAACAGTCTTCCACTCGCCATCAGAGAGCGTCCCACATTGCAAAGCTTCAAAACTCACCTGAAGCAGTGGTTGAAAGCAAACCAGGCCTGTAACCACTAGCTCTAAACCTTTTAGTAATTTACTGTACTGTGATGTGTCTGTACTGTGGCCTCTTGTTCTTTCTTATGTCTTGTGTCTTTCTGTTACCTGCCTAGAGACTGTGGATGTAAATTCGCATTTTTGCTATAATCAGGCATATTTAGGTCTATTAGAGGCGTCTGAATAGATGCTCATTAACGTGCACTGTCCCTATCAAATAAATAAATAATAAATAAACATAAACAAATATAAGTGACTCAATTTTAACAATAATCAGGACTTCCTCACTGAAACCAATTATCTTCAGGAACCAGATTTTAGACCGCTCATTTGATGTTGATGTGGATGCTTGATTTTAATTAACGCTATGAAATGCCTCTCAGTTATGCGCCTGTGTAAACAGGGTTTTATCCACTCGTGAATAATACAAGTTGACGCTGGTCCCATGTCGGCCTCCACACACTACTTTTCGTGCATGTATTTTCTCCAACTTATTCCAGAGTCAGCCTACCTGCAGATACCTAGCTTCATTTAGATGTACCGTACATGAATGAATGGTAAAATAGTCATGGTTCTCTGGGGTCTGTTTATTTAAAAATGAAGCACTGCTCTTTTTCTCATTTACAAGGTATTAACTTTGGGGGCACAGCTTTAGGGAGTAGTGATCCTTCCTCCCAGCATCTGGCTACCAGAACTTTGAAGAAGCAATATATTGTTTTTAGCTTTGCTGCTGCGCTTGATGCTTAAAGCATTGGTCAGGTATTATGATGCTGCTAAAATGTGCATTAATCGCTCAAGCATTTAAATATACAATAACTGTTATCTTGACCAACTCTGTGAATTGTTCAAAGAGCATATATGGATGCATCGAATACTAAGACTTTACGTCGCTCCGGAGTATAAGTCGCATTAGTCAATAAATGCGCCATGAAGAAGAAAAAAACACAAATAAGTTGCACTTCTTTTGGAAATTTATTTTGCACAACAAGCACATTAACAGTTAGCCAGCTACGTGTAGCATACACAAAGCACATTAACATGCCGGACACCTAATCGGCTTGTTCTGTATGTTATGTCTAGTGTAAATCTTTTTCTTCTTGTGTGAGTAATTCCTTAGTTATCTCCCACATGTCGTTGTCATTTATGGGGCAGCACGTCCGTCTATCAGAGCCTCAAACTCGTCCTCGGTTGCATCATTGACGCCCTCCCCGCCTCGGAGCTCAGCCAGTCGCACGGACGTGGTTACGGCTGCACTTTGAATGTCTTTAGGGAGAAAGCGAGGTAAACAAACTGATCACATGATTCAGATCTCGCAAGATTTCTCAAAATTCAAATCTTGCGTCTATCGACATTCAGATCTTCAACAAACAGCGATATCTGTAAAGAAATGTGTGGATACTTCAGGATAGCTGGGGGTTAACTTTACATGTTATAATATACGTACGTCGTAGGACCAGCCAAACTATAAAAAAAAGAAGTGCCACTTATAGTCCGGAAAACACGGTATTATAAAGACAATAATAGTCTCCCAGACTCTTTTAGATGTGTTTGACCAACAGTAATAGCAGCTAAGCAAGAACGTCCTCTGATTAGATGACAGTTTGAATGTAACATAAAAACCAGATGAGCGTTCTGTTCTCACTAGAAGGGTAAATACATAATCAGCACATCAAAAATCTGTAATGTATTTCAGAAAAGAGAGATTCTTGAGGCTACAACATGCCCTGTGAAATACAGAGAACAGAAAATGTCGTTTCATGCACTGATTACATTTTTAAATCTAAACTCATCAGTTGCCATGTTAAACCGTGCCTCTGCAAGAAAGCAGTCGCAGCTTATCACAGTCACTACCTTGAAGAATGATGTGAGAGCAGCTCGCATGCTCACAGGCTCACAGGACAAGACAAGACAAGCAGGTTATTGAGGACCACTGTGCCAAACACCTCAGACTGATGCAGTGACTGAAACAAGGAGCTGAGCTTCAGTAAAATCTATACTGGAATGGACAGAGAATGAAGTACTCAGAGTGTACTTGCATCAAACTTGATATTGTTGAACTATCACAAATGTTTTGAACTGCACTCTGCATTCTCTGAAGCTATAAAATATGAGTGCCATTTCTAATTACCCCCCCAAGATCCTCAAACCAAATCATGTCTCAGTTTTATATATTTGCAAATATCAAATCTGTGCTGAGTATGATGCCACAAAACCAGATTAAGAGAGTTAGACATTGAATTTTGTGGGACGCACGGTGGTCACTCAGCAAGATTTGTTCTTTCATCTTCTTTTGTTTCATTGCAACTATATTGCTTTTTTTTATTAGGTTTTCATTTTTATGGTCGTGCCATCTTCACAGATCCAATGGGCTTTGTCAGTGATATCAAATACATTGCTGTGCTGTATTGATTACTGTTCTTCCAATGTGTTGTGATGATGTTTGGGCTCGACTGACTCTCTAGTCATGTCTTTGCTGTAGCCTAGCGGTTGTGGCTCCAACCCTTTAACAATTTGATTTTAACAATCTGATTTTAGCTAGGAACCTTTACTGCAAGAAATAACACTGTTGGTTTTCTCTCACTGTCCAATATACCTATTTTGTAACTGTGCCCCCAAAAAACAAAAAAGTTATCTTGCTAATGCTAATTTGACCTTTGGAGAAAATTAGTATGACACCCTTGCACTAAGAACTTGCATGAAACACACACAACTTTACATAAATTATCCTCCAACTTTAGTTTAATTGTCCTGTAATTGCTGTTGGCTACTATCTAAAAGTGCCTGGATTAGTCAATAAGCCAAGTGAACTCAATAGAGGCTTTCCATTTATGTGTATTTGTGAAGTGTGGGAGTTGTGTATTTGTCTGTTGTGTGTTTGTTTTCATTGGCAGTTGTCGGAAAGGGATTTTCTCCACTAATTTGTTTTTGCTTGCATGGCAAAAACTCTTTTACATGAGACCACCTTTGCTAAGTATCTAATTAACAAAGCCTATTCTCTTCCGCACAAGTCCATGTGCTGATTGTAAGTGCACAGGAGAGCCTGAGCATGCATGATGGACAACACACAGGCACACTGCTATAAAAGAGCCAAACATAAACTTTGTTTCTTTGTGACTCCCATAGACAACGTCAGGTGAGGACATGCGGGATTTCACCAAAGTGCTGAAGAACAAGTTTCGATCGAAGAAATACTTCGCCAAGCATCCACGGCTCGGTTACCTACCTGTGCAGACAGTTCTCGAGGGCGACAACATGGAAACGTAAGTAATAATGGAATATCTGTGAAACGGATCAATTCTCATTTATGTTCAGCATCAGTTGAACCAAGAGCTTCCATCATGGGAAAGGGAGTGACTCATAGAGCATCACGTCAGAATTACGGCCGAGCACCTCAGTCTCCACATAGTGTGATTTACAACAGAAATAACGGCCCTACATTTATTTAATCTATATCTTTAGATTCCTTAACCATGAAAACAAACCTTTAGCAATTTGATTCACATTGATCTCATTATTAGTTTAGAAGTTATTCACTTTGAGTAACGGCAGATTCTTCTGGGTCTTGATCCAGAGCTTTTGAAGATACAACAAATCTGTTTGTCCACAGTGTCCTGGTGAAGGACAGCAGAAACAGAACCTCCTTTGTGGAGCTAATCAGAGAGAAATTACTGAAAGTGTCCAAAACTGAAATTGTTTCGCTTTGAAAACTTCCCCCGATTTCAACTGGACCTGTTTCCTCATGGAATAAAGATAGAACTAGGGAATACATGACGACACGTAGAACGGGAGGACCTGAAAATACTGAGATACTGTCCAGAGAGGCAGGAGCTGATCAGGTGAGATGTGTAACGGGTGCGACTCGTTCAGTTCAACGATGCCGCTGCAGCTGTGCAAGGCAGAAATGAACCTGCAGCAACAGTCACCATAGCAACCCTCATAAATTGGGTTTTAATGTTAAAATTAAGCACCGGCGCTACGGCCGTGCAAAGAGGGTTAAAGGTAATAAAAATAAATACAATTCAATGTAATGTTAATGATTAGATCATGAATATGATTTGTTCATAGATTTTGTGAAGTCACACACGCACACACACACACACACACACACACACAGACTGTGGTGCAGTTATTGTGGAGTCACACCTTCCCATCATCCTCATCGTTTTATGTGTTTAATTACTTGTCCAGTCTTTCCCTTGTGCCATTGCGTTGGATCTTTTGTCTGCAGCCTCTCTCCTATCACGCTCTGATATACGTCTCTGCCCCTGCCAGACATAAACCCCCCTGGAGCCACTTTAACTGGGCCCACATTACACTGACGTCCCAGACGGGCTCCTTATCGTCCTTGCAGGAGTGTTCCTATGAATGTTCCGAACACCAACCCTCTATACTTTAAGGCTGTTGCTCTTTTTTGTTCACTCTACATTTTATAGATCGATCTATTTATTGTTTTCCCTCCTCTGACTTCTAGCATTTTAATATTTTGTGGAAAATGTTTGTCAGTCAGTCTTTTATTGAAATTTGGATTTTTGACCTCATGCATTGTTTAAGCACCCCAACTCTGAAAGATGTTTCTCTTGCAATAGATTTTTCTTAACATCCAGTTGCACACAAGTCACCCCTCAGATGGGTCGCTCTCCGTATTTCATCCTTCTCACCTCCTGCCTCACTCCATTTTCTGTTCACTTCCTCTTAAACGAATGACTTCTGCCGAGAGGCTTGTCTGAAGAATGTGCCTGAAAGGCAGAGGAGCTGTGAGAATATGACAAACTAGAACAGAGACGTCATCATTTCCCCCTCTCTTCTGTGGCATGAGAGTTCTCCTGTGAGCCATGGCCTGCTCACACATTTCCAATGGCGTGTTTTGACTGCGAAAAAGCTTCATGAGCTGAAATTTACCTAAATCTCGAATTATATTTAAATCGTTTATGTTAAGTCAGCACAACACATCCTCATTCACTGAATTTAACTCCGTGACATAAAATGAAATACATTTCTTCTGTAATTAAATGAGATCTTGATTCCTGCCTTGAATTATGCAGATAAGCTAAACATTAAATTTGATGGATCAGTCCATTTAAATAAATGAATCACTGCTATCGCCCTCCTGGATATCATGCTTGTGTGCACTTTCCATCAACTTGTATCATCGTTAGCCTTCATTAGTTCCACCCACTCCATGTTATCCAACTTGGGAGAACAAAACACCTCGTCCTCCATCTTCCACTTCTGTCTTTGCTTCATTCACGCTGTATTTTACATTTGTTCTTGTAATATTTGATAAGGTAACTGAACCATTCGAATGGTTTCCTGCTCAGTGGTGATTTTATGCATTACAGATCAACATGGTTTATATTGATGCATAAAGATAATCAATGACGTTAACCTGTCTTACTGCTCTGCAGCTTCAGGTCTTCTGAAGCAAAGTTCAAAGGTTTAGTAACTTGAGCAAGCTAAAATTCAACAGTATTTATACTGGCAGTGTGATTGCAGTTGCGTTTGGGTTTTAAGCTCATTAGTCAAGCATTTTATTTTCCATATGTTCTTAGATTTATTGGAAGTTGTGCAGGACCCATTCACAATATAAGTCTGATGTCCCTGCATGCACACTTCCCTCTCACAACCATGTCGATAAAGACTTGTAAAACACCATGACAGCTGCTCGCAATAGTTAGCTCTGTCTGACCTTTTTTTCTTTACTTTCATGGTTTCTCTTTGCATTTTGACTCCCCTGCTATATTTAAACTTTTCCTTGCAGCTAAGGAAGTATGACTACCTATGCTGCCTTGCTCTAAGAAGTAGAACCACCCAGCAGGATGTCTTCCTACTTTAATGTGGGAACAAAAGCACAAGGCGAAAGAAGGTTCAGCTCAATTCAATTCAATTCAGTTTTATTTATATAGTGCCAGATCACAACATAAAGTCATCTCAAGGCACTTTACAGGATTAGCAGGGAAAGACCTGCAGGGAAACACAGAACCCAACATGACCCACAAGAGCAACGGAGGCAAGGAAAAACTTCCCTTTAACAGGCAGAAACCTTGGACAGAACCTAGGCTCATGGTGGACGGCCATCTGTCTGGCCAGCTGGGTTGAGAGAGAGAGAGAGAGAGAGAGAATGGCAGGTCGGAGACGAGTCAAGGAGATGGATAGGGAAGTGATAGCGAGACAGAGCAGGAGCAGACAAAAACTAAATGCTAATGCTAGCGACGTGGACATCAGCGCTGAGCCCACAGGTCCAGGTTCTGCAGCACCACGGACAGAAGGACTAGCGACGTGGACATCAGCGTTGAGGGACACAGGTCCAGGTTCTGCAGCACCACGGACAGAAGGACCTGAAAGAGAGAGAGGGACAAACAGAGGGAGAGAGAGAACAAGACTACAGGGAAGAGAGAGAGATTACTGACATATATTTATAACATGAATAATCAGATAAAGGGGGAGGAGCTTAGTGTGTCATGATGTTAAGCCACCAGTGCTGCCTAATGACAGCATATTGATTATACTGATTACTGCATTGATTAGTTATAAGCTTTGTTAAAAAGGAAAGTCTTTAATCTACTCTTGAACATAGAGATGGTGTCTGTCTCACGAACCAAAACGGGGAGCCGATTCCACAATAAAGGAGCTTGATAACTGAAAGCTCCGCCCCCCTGTCTGCTCTTGGAAATTTTTGGAACCACGAGCAGGCCAGCGTTTTGGGATGTTCCTTGCCAATTTTTGCCAGTCTCCTCCATGAAATAACAATTCTTTGTTTTTGACATGCGAGGATGTCCTTTTTGTTGTGAATAAAAACATATGCTATGTATTTCTAAGATTATTTGTAAGTCATTTATATTATAAAAGATCAATAGTTTCTGATGCTCTTCTTCCATACCAAAAATATTAAGCGGATTAATGAGAAAGTAGCTTCTATTTGTTTTTATTTTCATTTGATTTAAGTAAGTCACAATGGGAACAATAACTCCCCCTTGGACTGCTGCCTTATCGTGGTGGGGGAGTTTTGGTCCCCGAATAATCCCAGGTTCAGACTAAGAGCAGTTCAAAAACCCCTATGACAGAAGTAAAAGCAAGGACCGTGACGTCGCCCATTATGGTGCACCTGGAGCCCCACCCTGGAGCCCCACCCTGGAGTCCCACCCTGGGGTTGGGGCTCATATACGAGTGCCTGGTGGCCAGTTCTCTGCCCAAGGGGCTCGGCTGGCTTAGCCCAAAAAGTTGATGTGGGATGACCTCCGGTGGACTCACCATCCACCGAGGGAACCGTAGGGGAGCTCCGGATCTGGAATCCAAACACTTGTGAGGAGCTGGACTCTACATTTCCCTGGTGTTACCCTCGTTGAGAGGCTGCAGGCTAGTGTGGGCTTGCTTATAGCTGCACAGCTCAGCCACCATGTGTTGGAGTTTACCCCGATGAACGAGATGGTCCATTCTCTGCTCCTCTGGGTCAGGGACAGGTGTCTCACCGTTGTTTCGGCCTACGGGTCGAACGGCAGTGCCGAGTACCTGGCCTTCTTGGAGTCTTTGTGCCAGTCACAGTTTGTCCATAACAAACACCTTGTTCGAGCACAGGGATGTCCACATGTGCACGGCACCAGGACACCCTCGGCCAGAGGTTGACTTTGTTGTTGTGTCATACTCACGGGTGAATATAGGGGTAGAGCTGTAAATTGATCACCACCTGCTGGTGAGTTGGATCCGATGGAAGAGTCGGAGGCCAGACAGACTCGGCAGGCCCAAACGTGTTTTAACACTAGAAGTCCCGGGATTTTCTTACCCCTCCTATTATGCCTAGTTCACGTGCATTTTCCCCGGTTTTCCAAGCCCCACAGCATATTCTTTACTATGACTATGTACACACTGAACCAAATAAAAGATTAAAGTCTCTTCTTGCATCAGAAAAATAAAGCGCGTTCCTACCATTTTTCATTCTGGAGTTATTGGCCGTTGAAGAGAGGCAGATTTCAATGTCAGGGTTGGCAGTGAATGTTTGGGTTAAAAAACGTCTTTAGATGTGAATGGCACTCAAAGAGTTAAATATGTGCTGCAGGACAGCTGACATTACCAACCTTTCATGCACAAAGGAACAGTGTGCTGCCATGTGCGCCTACTCATCTTCAGCTTTTTCAAAAATCTAACAAAGTAGGTTTCGTGTGTCCCAAGAAGAGCAAAAACCGAATCCACTGGACTTGTTTAATTTGGCGGAAGATGTTTCTCCTCTCATCCGAGAGGCTTCTTCAGTTCTTCAGAACAGATCACCTGTGGCCTTGATATTTTTGAGTGTACGTGATTCCAGCCACTCACCTTCTACTGTGTTTTTGTTTTTGAGTAGATTTGACCTGTTTTGTGGTACCTTCCTTTCCTCCCGATTATTCTCTTGCAGTCCAGTCACCCTCATCAGCATGTGTCCGGAGCAGTATGAGTAAGTATCAACGATGCCAGAAACACTTCATCTCCAGACTGGAATGCTACTAATGGCACCTCCTTCACGTCCTCCTCTCTTCACTCACCTCCCTCTCAAGGCTCCAACTCAGACAAACCCATGACCCTGCTGCATGTTACCTGCCTGCCTGCCTGCCTACCTGAACTACTGACTCAACATGTAGCCAAAAAGACTCACCCAGCACCTCCTTACTGTCACCTCCTACTCCTCTCTAACATATTCAGTTGCTCATCCCAGTAGCTGCTGTCCAAAACCATCCAACCGCTCCACAGATCACCCTGCTCTCCAGTTTTCTTTGTAGGGTCGTCAGATTTGTTTTCTAGGTGATGTTGAGAATGGCCATTAGAGTGTTTGTGTGCATGAGCCTATGAATCCTTTTCATGTTAATGAGCTTATGTGAGCATGCGGCATCTCGTTCATCTCATTTACGCCATTCATTTCCAGGCTGTCCCAGTCACCCCAGCCCCCTCATGATGACACCCACTCCAGGATAGAGCAGTATGCCAGCAGGTATGTGTTGTATTTTCCAGTCACCGTTATTTATCCTTTCAGATGCCAAGAAACACAGAGAAAAATAATCACTCAGTGAGTGTAAATGCACAAGTATATGTTTAGCAACAAGGAGCCGCTGTTCGGATGAGCAGATTGCACTGGCTGCCGAGTTGAGTGGGTACATATGTACAGTATAAATGTAGGGGTGTCAAATTATCACGTTAATTGCAATTAATTAGTCATTTAGCAGATTGTGTTTTGTTCAATCACGTTAACATAATTGTTCATCTCTAACTTTACTATGTTGCCGTTTTATCACATCTGTTCTCATGCGTTGGGCTTTTTGTGGAACGCAAAGCACCCGGTCGAGCGTTCAAGATGAAGATGCTGTAATGGGCCGTTGTGTTGTTAACACAACTGCACTAGTAATTAATGAAAATAATAAGTACCGGTAATGGTAGCACAGCCCTGCTTTGCACTTTGAAAACTCGAAAAGCAGTTTGAGGGTGTAAACATCCACCAACAAGCACAATCTCCTTAGGACTTTATGCTAAAATAAAAAAATACGAGACGCTATTGTTAGAAAAACAAATAGAAAAGGATTTATTGTTGATAGAGAACTCTTCATTAATGCAAAAAATGTCTGATCTGGAGAAAGGTTTTACTCAAGATATAGCAGAGGGACAAATAAAAAAATGTATTCAAAATTAACCCATTAAAAGAATTAAAAGAATTCCTGGATTCAGATGGTGATCCAGATCAAAAAGTTGTCTGGATTCTGGATCAGATCCAGAAGACGTTTTGTATGATAATGCATATTGGACCCCTTTATGACTGTGATTTTTAGTGAGTGAATATATATTTTACATGATATGATTTTCATGGGAAAATCCAGATTTTTTTGTATCCAGACGGGTACCCGGATCGTTCTCAAAATTTGATGGGATCTAAGTTAGACCAAGACCTATCTTCAGATTTGTTTTCATCAAGAAGCATCCAGCAAATTTTCTGTAATCTTGTTAAAAGACAAACAAACAATCAAACAAAGGCCATCAAAAACATTAACTTCTTAGCGGAGTAAATAATGAATTTGAACTCTTTCAAAATGGGAAGAATTATCATCTCCCAAAAGGTTGTGTAAATGAAACCTAAATGAGTTGATTGACCAAACATGAATCCACCCAACGTTGAGACTAGCATTAGCACAGGCATGGGCAAACCCAGGCCCGGGGGCCATATGCGGCCCGTTGGTCTTTTTAATCCGGCCCGCCAAACTTGTCCAAATTATATCATTAAATAAAATTGTATTATAATTAAATCTCATTCATTTGACCTTTTCTCTGTAATGCTGCCTGTAAAAGGCCAAATCCCTTAATGCTATAGCTTTCATGTGTCATTTATATTAGCTCACACAAATACTCCATCCATCTGTGCTTGGTCCGGCCCCTCTGTCAAATTTTAGAACCTATTGTGGCCCGCGAGTCAAAAAGTTTGCCCACCCCTGCATTAGCATCAGAGATCAGAGCAGCAGCCGCCCAGCCCAGTCACTGTTTTCACCCGCCCACCGATCGGCTGTATCATCGGCTGTATCATCAGGCCTGCTCATCATCAGGCCTGTGTTGACTGAAAAGCCTGTCATGATTGATTTTAAGACGAGTCTAAGTGCAGAGCTCCCACACAAAGCCAGTCTCCTGATTCCTGATCAGTGTGAAGCTTATGTTCTCTATGGTGGGCAAGGGGTTACACTTGTCAGAACAAAGCCCAGCACATAGCCTTAATCACAGAGGGTCTTTGAATGCACCACTGCTCTGGTCACGCATCATTAACCTTCATTCACTCTTTCTTGGCTGCCTTGATTCATCAGCGATGACGCAGACGGAAGCCCTGTGAATAGAAATGTCGACTGAAATATCGAACCTGACATTGAAGATTAGTGTAGTTCAGCTTTTTAGATTTACGTGAAAAGATGCAAGCCGTGATCTTTTACCAGTGGATTAATGAATCTCCAGAATAGTCTGTCATGGCTTCATTGTACTGGACTACGCATTCCCCCCTCTTTTATAATGTTCATTATGCAGGTTTTCTTCAGTGAAATCGGCCTCATCAGCATGAATGTGTGATGAGAAGAATGACGACATGCTTCCTGCGTGCACGGTTGCACATCTCTGCTGTATTTCATCATGACTTGCATCATTGGTCATTTGCTTGGAGAGTCGCTGCATCCTTTACATTTGAATTACTGTGCTGCTGCGGCTTGGACGCCACTGCTCTCCGCTTTGATGAGATGACAGCATTAAAAGCTTTTGTTGTACCCTGTGATTAAAATGTCAGTAACAAAGGGGTGATTCTTCCACAGGTTGGCCCAGATGGAGCGCTCCAATGGCTCTCTGCCCACAGACAGCAGCTCAGCCACAGGGAGCATGTGAGTCACCACTCACCATTTCATATTTTTTAGATTTGTTTTTAGCTGAAGATTCCCGTGAACATGGTCAGCCCCAGTGCAGCCAGTCTGAGCCACATTTCATCAGTAGACATAAAACAGACGCTCTCTCTGTCGGCATGGCGGCGCAGCTACCAGAAACAGCATCACAATGACCAACTCTAGATTCCTCCCGTCGATTTTCATCTCCATTTTCACCACTGGATTCTTCCTCATGTCTTTGATGTAGGGCTGGGCGATTTTGCCTAAAAAATATTTGATTTAAAAAAACAACAACTTAATTTTCGGTTTTTCTATGCATTTATAAATGACTGAATACATCAGATATACCGTTAAAAGTTAATTGTGTTATTGCTGTGATTGTCCTCAGTCTATAATGCATACAAACAAACTCAGAATAGGCTTTGTCATTCAAAAATTCAAGCTTTAAGCAAAAGATAACTATATAACATACAACATTTCTATTACAATTTAATAAAGAGCAAATAAGAAATCATATGTTTTCTTCTACTCGCAGCGGCAGCAATGTTGTTTCTCTCTGTTGAGCGTACGCTACGGAAGCCCACGAGGAGGAATAGTCGAACGGAACGCCGATAAACTGTGGCAGGGGAAACTCGAGTTTGCAAAAATAAAAATAGATTTTAGCTAAAAAATCGATAAATGGATAAATCAACAAATCGATTTTTTTCCCAGCCCTACTTCGCTGACGCTGTGGTTCAAACTGAAAAGGCTGAACAGAGGAGCTAATAGCTGCTCTACTCCAAAACAACCAGAATGCCTTGCGACGTAAACAATGGCCTACATGCAAAATATGTTATACAAAAATATAACTAATGGAATATATTTATGAAATGTCACTCATAGTTATTATTAATAAATAATATGGAGCTAACACGCCATTATAGTCAGGGATCCCTTTCAAATGTGTAAAAGACAAAACCCACAAAATGCTGAAGAGGAGTGCGAGGGCTAGATTTCTTTCCAGAGTGTGTTGGAGTTTGAAGGCCTGTCAGTCTTCTCCCATTCCATTTAAACACTTCTCCCAAATGAGATCCTAATCACCGGGGGGGGATTAGTTCTTCAGTTCCAAACTCCCTCTGAGCTCACTGACACACTGGTGTTTCTGCACACACACACACACACACACACACAGGCATTCTCCTTGTCTTCACACAGAATTGCCTTTTGCCTGTTTTGACAAGAGCCTTGTGGATCTCAAGATTCCTAAAACCACAGATCAGGTTTGTCAAACTCATTTTCTCCAAGGGCCACATTAGCATCATGTTTGCCCTCCAAAGGTCAAATGTAAACCGTAACACAGTAAAAATGTAAATAAATGTAATGTAAAATAATGTAAAATAAATGTAACTACTCCTTAACATGCTGTTAGATACCTATTTAATTTAACTCTTTAGCCGCCACAGTAATTACAATAAAATATTCAGTTTTGATATCACATTTTTAAAAGGTTGTAACTTAAATATTGTTAGAGATAAAGCCAAACTGTAAATGAGAAAAATGATAAGTATGAACCAAAGTTTGTGATGGGAATAAATTAACACATCTAATAATGTGGAAAGGTTCCATTCAAATGCAATCATCACGCAGGAACAAAGATAATCAATACAAAATCAAAGCAAAACCAAAAAGCCACCACCTTGTCTTGTCATGGACATGCAGAAACCAAAAAAAACAACCGAAGTGGGAAAGATAAAGAACATTCCAGAGTCAATGGAAAAGACGTCACTTCCAGGATCAGCACTGGACAGCTCCATATGTAGCCGGCTACCTATGGAGCTGTCCAGTGCTGATCCTGATCCATATGTAGCTGGCTACCTATGGAGCTGTCCAGTGCTGATCCTGATCCATATGTAGCCGGCTACCTGTGGAGCTGTCCAGTGCTGATCCTGAGCTCCATATTTAGGTCAACATGTCAGCACATGCTGGAAAAAAAAAAGTTCTAATAACTTTCAATAGTCACCTCCAGCAGATTATTGATTTCCTGACTGCAGCGTGTTGCTATTGTTATTAACATGTTGCTGAATTGTTCCGTTTGATCAGTTCACTACTTAAGTTACAAACATTGCGTATTCAATTGTATAGTTGTAGAAATATATGGATAGATTATTGATGTTATTATAACATAAATCATTTCAATTGATCAGGTTAAGAAAACCACACTACTCCATCGATCAATAATCAAACTTATTCAAGTAAATAATATTAAATAATAAATAAAGAAAATCATCCAACACAAGTTATGACATTAACTTTGTTCAAAACTCCTCAAACACAAACAAATGTGGGCTGTTAAGAACTTGTGTGGCAGATGCAGCATTTTACAAAAACAAATTTCTGTCACATGTGCCATAGATTGTCTGCACAGATCATTGTGTGTGTGACTGTGAAAGGAATACGTGCTTTAGACTCCTCCTCCATCACTGGCTTTACACCATGCAGGTCTGTCATGTGAAAATGAATGAAGTCGAGTTATTTTTTTCCTTCAACTTGGACCCCTTATCATATGAACAGGTTCGACGTTTCCACCTTTGTTGGATCTTTTGCTCTGAGGGGAATGTGCTGCTCAGTGTCACGTTCTGATTTTGACCCCATGGTCAGAGTCCACCATCTTCACACACTCAAACAGGGGGCTCAAACAGGTCAGCCAGTATTCCACCACATGCTCATCATTGTTGAGCTTCAGGTCATTGTTGATAGAACCGTGAGGCTCTCATTCGGCTTTCTTCTTTTTATATATATATATATATATATATATATATATGTATTATTTCACACAACAATTTCAAGCGTGCCTTTAGAAATGGTAGTAAGGGTGAGCAAAATATTCCCTGAATGACACATTTTGGGTTTAAAAAGAACAGAAGTGTTCCACCAGAGCAACAAAGAGACCCTCCGAAAGATGGCTAAAACCTTTGAGGGTGTGGAGAGAAGACGAAGGAAAGCATCAGGCCTAATTCCGTTGGTTGCCTCCCCTGCTAATGCACATCATGTGGACCACTGCTCTCAGGCTTCACCTTCATCACCATGAAGGACAGGACTGTCTGAAAGCGAGGCTGCTCGATTGAAAGCTCCATCATGTTCTCTCAGAGATTTGACAATGGTGGGCCGACACGAAAATCTAGCTTAGCTCACGCTTACAGCTTTTATCTTTACCCGCTCAGAATCAGCATTGACTCTTTAAAACAGAAGCATGTTGAACACTGATGGGGTGAGGAAGATGATTTGATGAAGGCTAATGGGTTTAACAGCACAGTGGAAAAACACTCACCAGGGCAATGCTGGTACATAATCTTAGAGTTCTTTCACTCGCTGTCGCATCATCAGGGTCGCTGCTAGGAGATTTCAGCTTCGCTGCAGAACCGAAGCCACAACGGAGCTGCGATTGAAGGACAATCCCAAATGACACTGGACTGACTGCATTCTTACAAAACACATCCTGTACAAGAAATACTTCACAACTATCAGCATGAAAGTCAATCAACTAGTTATGTTTTGTCAGTCTGTGGTAGCCAGTGTCCTCTCTTACACATCTCAAAAGGTTACGTACGGATCGCGATGAAATGTTCAGGAAATGTTGGGAATGTTACCAGGAACAGATGATTGATGTTTATGGAATTTGACACAGTCATCTTTTTTTTTACTACTACGCTATTTTACTTTAGTAGCGTAGTACTCTATCTTACCACCAAATTTCATCCGGATTGTGGATACTGTCGCAATTTTTCCAAAATTCCAAATTGCGTTTAGTAGGATTACAGAATAGCTGCTTGATGGATCTTGAAAAAATCTGGAGATGGTTTTAGTCTAACTTAAATCTCATCAAATTTTGAGAGCGATCCAGATACATAATAATAAAGAAATATGGACTTTCCCATTTACTTATAATGGAAGCTTTAAAAAAAATCAGATCTAATAAAATATGCATTCAATTCACTCACTAAAAATCACAGTAATAAATATGAACTATCATGCAAAATGTCTTCTGGATCTGATCCAGAATGAGGTCAGGAAAAAATGATAAATTTCAACATGGCAAACCCCATTTACTGATTCAAAAATCAGTAAAAATACACAGAAACTTTGATTCACTTTTCATGGTTGGTGTGGAAAGATACCAAGAACAGTATAAGCATGATCCAGATCAACATCTGTATATTTACGAGGGGAATGAGCTGCATGACTGTGGTCTGCGCTCTCTGAGTGCTTTTCTAGTTTGTATTTTGATCTATTCTTATTTTCATTTATATTATATATGCTCTACTTTGATACTCTGTGTGCTTCTGACCCTGCGCTCAATGATGATGCTGGAGCAATCATTTCCCTGAGGGAGTCTTCCCAAGCGTTTAATAAAGTTCTCTTTCTCAAGGAAAGAGAATCATCGTTTTAGGAGCACATTTTTATATTTCACAAAAGCAGGCCAAATTGTGAAATTATTCTGTCAAATCTTGATAAGAACCTTAAATTGGGTTAAAGAGTGCTGCCAATTAAGACGGGAAATTATACCCAATTTTTCTGTTCAGCCAGCTCAGAATGCTTTTCTTGGAAATGTGCCGTGTCATAAATGTGACAATATTCGCCTAAGTGATCCTGCGCTGCAGCAAAATGTCACTCGCGTTAGCAGAGAATGAGATACGGGCCGCTTCATGAGGCTCGAATCAGCCTGAGGCGCTGTTTTTATACCAACCAGCGCTGCTTCTGAGGGAGAAAGTATCTTTAAAATGCTTTGTAAACGCAGCAGTGTTGTGCTTTACTGATACCACTAAAGTGAAACGGCCCACTCGGCTCTATCTCCTCTCAAAAGGAGACGCTGTACATTGTGTACCTTCTCCGCTCGGAACACGCTAGCCGTCCGCGCCCTTTTTTATGCCTTTGCTTGGAGTGGTTGATTGTCTTTGCTCTCCTAAGACATTCCTTTCTGCCTACGGATGATTTCTCTCGAGCCTTTGTCCATCACTCCATCTTGTTGTTATGAGGACACACACACACACACACATGCACAGGAAGGTGCTTTTTTACAGCATCATTAAAACATGCGTGGTGTGACATGGATTCTTGCCAATTACATGCTTGTTTAGCTTCAGCATGCATTTCCTGATCTGACTCGCCGCCAGCTGTGAGGTCGCTCCAGAGAAAGTGTTTATGTTCGCCACGCATTGCGTCTCAAAGGAAATCCTGAATTAGGAAGTCAGTGTAGGCATCAAAGACATTGTTGTCTTTGATGCCTACGTCACGGAGGACGTGATGCGTCTCCCTTTATTCGTGTGACTTCTTTGTTATCTCAGTTTCCAGACTGCCCCCCGCCCCCATTGCTGCCCCCTTTCTTTGCACTGATATTTTGACCTTAGTTCTTGTCCTTCCTCCTATAATTTTTTCTATTCATCATTCCCTGTCCTCCTCTCTTCCTATTTTTGTCTTTTGTTAGCTCATAATTGTAATCTAATATCTTTATAGCGTTGGGCTCAGGTAACCTTCAGCTTGAACACCAAGCACCAGGGTGCATGACTGAATGAGATGTCCTTCATCAAACGGAACGTTTCTAACTTACACACTGGCGTGTCCCCCGCTTTCATCCTGTCTTTTCTTTTTCTCTTGTGTTATTTACCTCCTCCGTTTGCTTTCTCCGTATCCCTATCTGTGCCAGACACGGCGTCTCTCAGAGACCAGTCTTTTCATCTCGTGATTGTTTTCTTTATGCCACAAAGACTGTTAAAGGTCCCCTCGCCTGCATCACCAGGGCACTCGATTGATTTCCCTGCTGTTTTAATATTTCTGCCACACTGATGCGCTCTCCCTTTATCATCTCCTTTCTTTTATGTGTTCCTGAACCTTCAGTCTTTTCGCTTCACATTCTCTCTTTCTCTCTCCCAGCTGTCCACAGCCGGTGGATAGTGAGCAAGCTCTACCTCCACAGTCCCCTTTCCACCTCTAATGAGCCCTTTACTGCTGTTCTCTGGGCTCCTTTGCCATCCGTAACCGGAGCGGTTGTCAGCCGTCTTCCTAATTGGTCACTCAACTTTGTGGCAGTTCTCTGTATCCCAACCACGGCAGACAACACTGCCACGAACATTCAAAGATTTATACTGACACTAAACCGAGGGTGAAGCTGTTATCCATCATCAACCTCGTCTCCCATGTCAAAGGAAGTCCATATCTTAGAGAGAAATGTGTGTTGCAATATCAAATTGAGCATCCGGTTAGAGTTCATCATGGCTGACGGCAGGATGGAATTGATGAATCATAAATCTGCGCGCAGGTGATGAAGGAGCTCACCTGAGAGAGATGATAAAACGTTGCATTATACTTTGCATATTTTTCTGAGAGAACGGGTGTGAGGCTCTTACAGCTGGATGTTTTTTAAATAAAGGTTAATGTTTAGCATCCATCACTCCTGTGCTCTAATGCAACATTGCATAAGCAAATCAACATCTTAATGTTAAGCTAATTTGTCAGTAGAACATGCTTTATGCCGCCGTGTTACGCAGCACAGCTGATTACAGATGCAGGAATATTGCCTCCCTGAGACGAGTCGAATAACTGGAGCATCAGCACTTCTGGGTTTTAATTATAGTCAACATATTTGGAATATTTGTCGACGTATTGTTCTGAGAAATGAGGAATATTCCATTGCAAGAAACGGAAGATCTCGTATGATGGTGTAAAGGGCGAGACCGTTTGCTCTATCCAGAGCAAAAAGAGGAGGCAAGAGGGCAAATCGTCACCTGTGAAGTTAGCGGTCGATTAGAGCTGCAGAGCTCATTTAATGCTAACGGTACCCACATCAGCAAAGTAGTACGGTGAAATGCGTGAGTCTCAAAACGCTACGTCCTGATTGGCGCTTGTGGTGCCACAATAGGACGATGACGTAAATCCAGCTCCAAAAGAAAAGGAGGAAAGACGTCTGGGAGAACCAAATCTTTATTACAAATTAAAATAATTATTGGGAGCGGTGAGAAATGATTCATATTGATTATTGTATTGATTAACTATAAGCTTTGTTAAAAAGGAAAGTCTTTAGTCTACTCTTGAACATAGAGATGGTGTCTGTCTCACCAACCAATCAGGGAGCTGATTCCACAATAAAAGAGCTCGATAACTGGAAGCTCTGAAAGCAGACCTTTCAACAAATTATGAATGCAACAATGTTGGAGCTTTCAGCTCCCCAACCGGACTGAATCCGCTTGGTCCGGTGTGAAAACGTCCTTCAGGCCCCACGACTGGACTCGGGTTGGTCTGTGATCAAAGTCTGTCTCGCTGTCCCGACTGGTTCTGATGTTGCAGTTACAGCGTTACCAGCAGCCTAAACAGGCAGTCTGCAGTGACTGTTAGTGAGCTTATTGTTACATGGTGCTTCTCAAATGGTCGAGAAGAAGACATTCGTCCTCAAAACACATTTTCAGATTAGCATCATCTCTCTCATGGCTTGACTCGCCTCCCTCCACCCTCCCAGGGACGACGAGCACGCCCTGATCCTGCAGTACTGTCAGACACTGGGAGGGGAGAGCGCCCCCTGCAGTCAGCCCCAGAGTCCTGCCCAGATCCTGCAGGCTGTGGAGAGGGAGGAACGAGGAGAGCTGGAGCGCATCATAGCTCGTCTGGAGGAGGAGCAGAGGTAAGGCCATTAGAAGCCTGAGAGGGAGGGGCTTGTTAAGACCTCAGATGTGGTGGAAATAAAACCTGATTATCTCGTCTAAAGTCAAACCTCTCTGCTTATCGTTTCTTTCTTTACATGCACACACACACACACACAGAGTCTGTCGCTTTGAGATGTGCTAACTGAGCGCTATTGTTGCTCAGGTGCTTTTGTGCAGTCAGAGGAATGGTTGGAGTGATTTAATACTGAATACACACACACACAAACACACACACAGACACACACACAGACACACACACGCGCGATGATGCAGGAGAGACAATAAGAGAGCTCTTAATTGCTGGCATATAAAGGACAACTTGGGCTTATAGTTCAGCAACAAGAGGTAAAGAGGGGGCAAGAGGGGTGGGGGGGGGGGGGGGGGAGATATTCGGCCCTTTATAGATAGTATGTTCCTCAGAGAAGAGAAAGTTAAACGAGGCCTAGGTGTGTGTGTGTGTGGGGGGGGGTCCAGACATAATGATGACAGTGATAACCCTGAAAATTATATAAAATTATAATGTGCATGCACAAACAGATGGACACGTGCTATTATTCATAACAGACGTCCATTTGATTACCCTCGCCGAAGAGGAGGCGAGGGTAATCAAATGGGTGCGTTTGTCTGTTTGTTTGTATGTTTGTCTGTCCGAGCGCATAACTCAAAAACCAGGAACCCAATCGACTTGAAAATTTTACACAAGCAAGGTTCTGTCCGTGGCTCGGTCCTCCCCGAGAATGGCGTTGATCCGGATCTGGATCCAGATTCTAGAATTATTTTTACATCTGGAATCGCACCTCTGCTGTAAACTGCCACTTTAAGAGGGAGGGACACGAATGGCATGATGGGAAAAAGAGTCCAGAAGGAGTCTTGTAGTACGTTCTGGAGCAGCAAGCTAGAGCAGGTTTGGCCCCTCTGATCCAGAAGCCCTGTTTACTGTCTCACAAGATCCAATAGTCTATTGGAGGCGGAGTCTGCAGTCTCTGATTGTCTTTCTAGTTAGTATGTGCAACATGTACGTATTTATAACGGCCTGTTTATAGAACTTACTATAACGACATCGCTCCTGAGATGTAGAACAGCTAACGCTTCCCAGTCGAATGGGAACCTTTGACCGATGATGTATCTTCATTTTGTATTTTGTTTGCTACGATTCCTGCGGTTGTCTAATAAGCAAAGATTGCGTGTTTGGAATCCCTCTGCCCCAGGACCCTGCAAAAGGAGTACGAGCAGCTGAAGGAACAGCATGGCCAGCGAGGGGGCCCTGCAGCTAGCCCCTGGGAGTCAGAGGGCTCTTTTGTCCATCCTGATGAGGTAGATCTTCTAGCCGAGGCCAAGCTGCTGCGGCAACACAAGGGCCGGCTGGAGGCTCGCATGCACATCCTAGAGGAGCACAACAAACAGCTGGAGTCTCAGCTGCATCGCCTCCGACAGCTCCTGCACCAGGTGACACGACACAGAACGAGTCATCCCTCAGAGGAGAGAGGCAGGAGGACTCCTGACGGCTGAATAGATCCAAACTATTTGTGATTCTTAGCACTCACAAAACAACAAAACATGTTTTGATTAAAGAATGAACAAGGAGCTGAAGTACCTTCATCACAATTATGACATATAACAGAAAACTAAACGTATTTGACAGTTTTGAAAATATATTTTCTTTTTACAATTGCTTCTTAATTACACCCTGATGCTCCACCCTGTTTTTGTGCTGTAATTTCAGTTATTGTCTTCAGAAAGTGAATTCCATGAAGTATTGTCCTCTGCTTGAGCAGAACACACACAACTGAGTTGAAGTTTGTTCCGTCCATAAGTTTTCTCTTGTTGTGTTTGTGTGTTCGACTTGTGGTTGGGAAGCAGAAAGGCAGTTTAGACTCATTCACACCAGCTGGCACAGATTTTTCACATTCATGAAAATCAAAATAGTAATTTAAAAACCGCAACGCTCGCGCAGAATGCTTTCAATGAAATACCGGGGTCTTTCAAACCCATTCAGTCCCCCCTCCCTTTGCTCTGCCTTTGTCTGCTCAGCGCTGATCAAATTATATTCTAATCACATCATTTTCATTCCATTCAGGAGTGGAGGGTTTATCTCCAGCCCTTCTATCAATAACTTCCAGATTTGTGTGTGCCCGGTGTAATTGCTCGCTGATGTTTGATTGTTTTTGCAACGTGAAATGCTCAAACCCTCGAGCAGTAGTCAAGAATAGTGACGTCGGCTAAACGCGCGGCTGCTAGAAAGACAGAACTGGTCAATATCTGAGACAAACACGTTACCGGAGATATTAAAGGAGGAACGTAACAGCACAAACAGAAAACGCGCGGAATAACGCCAACGTTTCAAGCAGAAAAGGGCGGAGCCATGTTTAGTTTACAGCGGAAGTCGCTACGGCTTCTTCTACTACTATATCCGGTATATTTGGTAAAAAATAATTTCTTCCGATCGAAAGTGTGATGCATGAACACGCAAAGTCCTAATCGGATCAATATTTTTATGGTCCACGAACATATCCGATCCTAATTTTAATCCGATCTCTGATTGGATGTGACTACGTGCAGCTAAGGAGCAAAAGGAGCTTTAGCTTGGCTTCACTTGTCACCAGACTTCAGTCCTGTCGAAGCACCCGAGCGTGTTTTCACAGATTTATCTGCACTTTATTGATTAAGATATTTCTTGATGATGTTTGGATCACTGGGCTTTTTTGCTGACAGATTCTCTAATGAGCCACCACCAGTGTTAGCCACAATGACTTTATGTACACAGTCTATTTGTGAAATTCAGAACATTCGGTTTGATGAAAATGAAATCATAATGAAATACTTTTATTAATCATCATCTGCACAATGAACACACACAATTAAATCGAATTTTCACCCCTTGAAACAACCACACACTGATACGTGTATCAAAGGGCCCTAGCACACGGAGAGGGAGTAGGGTGAAGGCGCCGCCGTGGTCGGCGCACCTGGAGCCGTTAGCGGGGACGGTGCCTTGCTCAAGGGCACCTCGGCAGTGCTCTACTCACTGAGCCACTGCCGGCCGGATGGAACTAACTGTACCCAAAAAGAGGAAGCCAAGCCCCTCTCTAAAAGAAAATGAGGAATGCTGATTGTTGTGTGTGACCCCTGCTGCTTTCGGTTGCTTTCGATGTCACCCAGCACTATTCTGCATTATTATGGAAACAGGAATATATGTTGGATATTGTGCATAAATATCTCAATTTAACCTTCAGTTGGTGAATCAGGAAATGAACTATCAGTAGAATATAAATAAAATGTAGCGATTCAGATATCCTTTTGGGGACTTTGAGCTTAATTGAAATGTTGCTTATCAAATTAAAATCAGGACATCATCAGAGATGTAAATGAGAAATGCTTCTGCCCACGTAGCAACAGCTTTGTTGTATCGCCTCCTGTTATTCCCTCGCAGCGACGCATGGAGGAATAACTATGTTCTCCTTTCCTTTTGAAATGGCTTTCTTGTGTGTGTGTCGTCAGCCGGAGGTGGACTCGAGGGTAAATGGATTGTCCTTTCCTTCTGTGCATGATCAAGGCCCACTTACTGAAAACTCAGGTGAGACACTTGGACACACACACACTGATGTTGGTATATGAAGACTGGGCACAGTTAAGAAAAGGATCTGACACTGTCTGCAAATAGAAGCATGTCCCTGTGGGGTGACACTATTTGTGTGTCTGTGTGTGTGTGTGTGTGTGTTCAGATGAGCTGCTGGATCCCCACGACAGCAGCTCTGACCTGGCAGACGTATTGGAGCAGATTAACAACTCCTTCCCTGCATGCAGCAGTAAGTTTCCCACCTCTCGCCCGTCTCCGTCTCTCCACTGTCCTTCGTCTCTGTGTTGTGTCCTGCCTGTGTGAATTTGATGAATACATTGTGCATGGATGAAAATCTCCTGGCTCTAATTTCATGTAATGTGGTGAAGAGGTGCAGCCATGACAGAGCCCACTAATTCTGAATGTGGAGGAAGAAGACACCAATATTTATTTTCACAGTAGTCGAGTGAAGCGATGCAGCAGCCATTGTGACAACAAGGAGTGAAGCAGAGAAGCAGTAAACATGTCTTTAGTACGTGGTAGAAAGTAACGGTGAATTCAGATGAAGTTCATGCCAGACTCAGCTTCAGCTCAGACTGCGTCCGTGACAGACAGAGCAGAGACTGGCAGAAAGGCGGAGTCACGTGGATGCAACGCCGTCACGACTCGGGCTGTAACGATGCACTAAAATGTCATTTCGGTTCGGTTTGGTTTCTTGAAGTGTTGCGTTCAGATTCATGATCACATGAATCTGTTTCCCCTCACTTCATGGCGTAAGGTAGAGAACCCGTTCCACCTGTTCCTATAGAGAATGCCCACATCACTGAAACTCCAGTCCACGTTTTCCCTGTGACCGCTAATTGTCGGTCCCTGCAGCGTGTTTGAAGCACACAGAGCAGAATAGAAGAGCTTTAGGAGAAGTACGTGAACGGATGGATGAAGAATGGATATAAGAATGTTTATAAAGAAAGTAAGTTTATCACTGCTGGTAGTAACATTTAGTTAGTGTGTGACACACTTAAGGGAAACACAGATGCATTAGCCATGGAGCTGTATGGGAGAAGCACAGTACATCTCCTGGGGGCTAAGCCCCCCCTGTCCTTAAAACCTAGTGACGCCCCTGCGGCTAAGGAAACCAGGAAAAGGGGTTGGCCACCCCAGCTCTGGACTGGAAGGCGATCCGGTGTTCGTGCCGTGATTCTCTGACTGTCCTTCTGCTCTGTTGGCCAGAAGAGAAGCATTCAGCTGCTCATTACTCTCCATACCACAGAAAGAAGATCCGCCTCTGGGGACGTTAGTCAAATAGGAAAAGTTCAGATAAGCGAGTTAACACTTACTGACTTTAAGTTGCATTTTAATCTTTCGTCAAAACTCTGAGGGTTTTAGTTAAAAATCTATTCTAATCTAGCAGATACTCCAGCATCATTAGCATCTGGCTCCTGCACAGCTCCCAGGCACCAGGGATGGGGAGCACAGAGCTGAGAGTGTGCAGGAATATGTGGGGGGGCCCAGAGGCTTATAGAAACAGCTGAAGTGTGGATTCTAAGCGGTGAAGTTCTGCTAATAGGCCTTTGCTTTGTCTCCCACAGCCTCCAGCCTCTCTGCAAGGCCACAGGTGAGGCCAATGTCTTGTTTTTGCACATGTCTGGAGGTTTGTCACCTATTTTAGTGCCTGACAAAGGTGAGACACGTTGACAACTAGTTGGGGGGGAGGTAGACTGTCTGATCTGGCAGGGGGAGGTCCAGCCCGAACCGGCGCTGCTCCCTTAACTCAATCTCCTCCATCTTTTTAAATCTTTCTCTAACACTGTCTAAGTCACTCTCTTTTCTCTGCATGATACCGGGGGGGCTGCTAGTCAAGGAAGCAGTGTTTGGTTTGCAGTTAGCTCATGAGCTAGTCATCATCGGGGGGAATCGTGCATAAGATCATGAACTGGTGTGCGATTAGCTCTTAGGGTCATGGTTCAGCTCCTAAACGGGGCGTACCATGCCGAGGTCAGTTAAAAGTATTTGTACATGGAGGGGGGTGATTCCAGGACGCCTTCCTGAGATGTCGTGGGCCTAATGAAAGGAAACACTGATGATTCCCTCGATCTCGGGCTCCTGCTGGACTGTAACCTGCAGAGAAAACCCTCGAGTACTGACGGTGTTCAGAAGGTGTGTTTGTGTCTCTAACTTATGGTGACGGTGTGTTCCTCTGTTGCAGGTGATGTGAGGATGGTGCGCGTCTGTGCACACACAACCCAAGAAAATAATCTCCCCACCCAAAATCCCAAAGACGCAAAGGACCAGACAGCTTGACTAGTTTGACCACCTTGTCTTGTACTATGCAAACTGTATATTGATGATCTGTAGATTGTTCCTGTACTTGGATCAGCAGTATGTGGACACTGACTTTTGTATAGTAGAAGATGCTTGTTTGCTTTCCGGACGGAGATTTCTGTTCTTCAATCCAAACTGTTACAATATTTTGCCATTCTACTGCTTTGACCCTCTAATTGCCCGTTTTCCTTCTATGCTTTGGACTTTGCACATTTCCTCAGCCACTTCTCTAATAGAATTATGTTTGTGTGATTTGGGGAGCTTTCATCTTTTAGCATGCTTCATGTCAAGTTCCCCTTTAAAGCATCAATATGCGGTCCAACTTTGTGCAGACTGTGATTTGTTTGTGTAAAGTTTACCCCCCCTCTGTGCCTAAACAGTTTGTCATTCCTTGTGTGGAAGACAGAGACCAGATCGGATGAATTGTGGATCGAGTGGAAAATAAAGATTTGAATCGACCATTCTGACGCGTACGAAACCTGCAGTCGTGTAGAATATTTTTGTTAAAGATGTTTATTCAGAAATCAGAGGAAAGCCATGATTGCCTTGCTACCTCAGACCCAGACACCGTTCTGTTTGTGGGGTTTGTAAACTCGTTTAAACCGATAGTGATCGATGACAGTACAAGGACAGCCCGGTTTAGCGTCGGAGCTTCAGCTTACTGTATTGGTGTACTCTGCAATGAGGAGATACCAAGTAAATACAACATCACTGTTACTGCGCCACGGTGGGCCTCGGGCCTGCTGAAGCCGTGGGGAGGATTTCTTTATTGTTGCTGTTTTCCCACTAACCTGCTAGCACTAGTCCCTCACTGCGTTGCGTTGTTGCTGTATGCGATCCTGTAAAACGGGTGAGACGCAGCAACACTACTATAAGCTTCCGACTGTAGACGAATGATGATTTTAAATAATTCCACTCATGATGAAATGTGCCATGGCAGAATTGTGTCCCTTCCCCTGAGGTATGTAAAATAAATTGACCACAGTACATGTAATATGGCTACGTTGTTCTATTCCAAATAAACGTTTTACAACAAATTCTCTAATGTTCTTCTTTAGAATGCTGCGCTGTGTTGAGCTGTAGATGAATTCATCCTGCTGCTACATGCAGGGCCTCGCCTGCATTTAACCCGAGAACGCTATCACTAACGGCGATGGGGGACCTATAACAAAACTTCAAAATTACAAAATTACTGAAAAATTAAGAATTCGGGAACAAATAGATCCCTAAATAAAAATAAAAGAAAGGGAAGCTGGAAAGTTGGTGATCAGTCCATCCATTCCTGGGACATTTGACACGTCCCTGGGGAAGACAGTCTGCTTGACACGCAAACAGCTGCAGGAGAAAGAAACAAAAAAATATACTTTTGAGTCGGTAAAAATGTTCAGCTGACTACAATATTTGTTTCATTGTATGAATTCCTTTGGAAATCACCACTTTGTGGTATTTATTCATAACCACTGCACTAAATAAGGAAAGCACAGATTCCAGGGCCAGGCTTACTTACCTGTTTTCTTGCATGCAGGGTAGTAGTGGCGTGGACACACTGGTCGACAGCAGATACGGCGCCTGTGTCGTGTCTTCCTGTCCAAGCCTGGGGGGGGGGGGGGGGGGGGGCAGTCAGCTCGCCTTACTAAGGAACCAGTGCTTTCTGCTGCCGCTGGTCCTACCTCACCTGCAAGAGTGCCAGGCGTCGGGACGTCGAGCACGCTCCCGATCAGGATAGAGAATAGACTGCTCTGCCCGTGGTTTGATGAGTGCCAGTGCCAAAGCCTGCATGAAAGGGCTCCTCTGCATTTGGTTGTCACCTCTCTTCATCACATTCTCCTTGTCTATGATCGACGGGTTTATCCCTCCAGCGCTGATCATGCCCTAGAACACGCACACGGGCCGGCTCTTGGTTTTCCTTCCACATCCATAGTGGGCGTTTGTTTGGTTGTAAAATTCAATCACTTCAGGCTAGCGAGTGGGTCCTACGCTTGGTTGTGTGTGCATTGTCACCCTTGAGATGCGGCAAGATCCTCTGATTTTAAACACCAACACCATCACTGGGTGAAATCCACCCGAAACCTACTTTGCCCTCTATCGCCATTGCCGGGTGAAAATCATCCGAACACGGGCCTGTAGGGAAACACGCACACCTTCAACGACATCAAATATGATGCTGAAGCAGAAAATCACCCGGCGATGGCGTTCTGGGGTGATCGCATCCACAGACGAGCCTCATCACCGCTGACTCACCAGCGTCGTCCAGCACAGCTAAGCCCATTAAACACATTTGAGCAAAATCACCGAATGCAACTATCAGGAGAGTGTGTGATGTTGGATTTACGATCTTTACCTTGGGCCAACTCCACATTGCTGTCGCTGGTTGTAAATTAAATCTGCTCAACTCGCCGTGTGAAAGTCTCGATTCATTTTGCTGCAGTTGCAAGACAACGCCGTCCTGTGTCCTTCGGCTGCACCTTCCTAGACAGACATGATGTCTTCGTGATGCGTTTTTGCATCATGAAGTCCTTTTCATCGCAGGTAATTACTAATGATCATTCTCACGATTGTCACTCATTGTTTCTTGTTTTCACACAATCAATGAGTTAATTTTTTAATGTGTAAAAGCTTTATCTCCCTCTTCATGTGTGCTCCAGACATTCCGCAACATGCTTCAATAATGCAACCGCAGCCAAGTCCTTGCAGATGAGTGCTGCATTTGGAGTTAATGTACACGCCAACTCCTAATAGAGTTCACATCCTCTGTGCTCCCTGAAGTGCTCTATTGGCTGTAGAGCTCCTGTTTGTGTAACGCCCTGAGGCGGGACTCCCTCCTTTACTGGATCCTGTTACAAAAAGATGTTATTGTGACTATGAGGCGAAATGTGAAGGTTTAAATACTGTGGGATTATAATATTCCCTTAGGAATCTTAGATTAAAACAGTGCATCTTTCCAAAGGAGTTTAATTTTGCTCAGAAGCACATTTATAAATTAGTCTATTACAATATAAATTCGGGACCGACTGCAACGTGCTCTTCCGGCGGCTTCAGCACTCAAATCTTTATCGAACCAAAGAGGTCTGACGAATGAAAGAAGAATGTCATGACAACTCTGAGAAACCGCGTGCTGCAACCGAACCAGAGATGTGGAAGCAATCTTCATTCAGGACAAATGCATTTACTGGAGCTTTAAGGGATGCTCGGCAGGTAGAAGTGAAACGTCATTCTTGACTCTGGTAACAGGAGCTGATGAAGCGGCGTCTCCTCGGGCTGAACTCAGTCAGCTGGGCCCCCAGTCATTTTGTCCTCAGCTGTCCTGTTCAATTTTCTCTTCTTCCCTTGAGCAAAGACTGCTCGTCCATGTTGGCTTGAAATTAGTGATTAAAAATGGTGGATTTATTCATGAAAAACTCGATTCATTACTTTAGCATTCAACGTGGCTTGCCGTGGTCGCCGGTGAATGAGGATGAGCTTTTCAAGAACCAGGTGGAACTCTGTGGCTCGGTGACCTTTCACTTTTAAAATGACAAAAAACACATGCCGCAAAAGTTAACATTTTTGCATCAATAATCAGCGAACATGATTTTAGTTCATGTTCATTGATCTAAATTTCTCTTTGCACCTCCAGTCTTTACAACACCGTCACTGACACCACTGGATGACACAAATATCTTATTTCCTCGTCCTCCTTTTCTCACAATCCTCTCAGCATCGCCTCATTCTCTGCAGTGAATAAAAACAGGTCAGCCGTCCACCAACCAACCGAGCCAACCACGTCCCTGGATAGGACGGTCCGCTGCTGATGCCGGATGTTGATTTCCCCCCTTCCTCAGCCCACGTCTCCTTCATGCAGCGACGCTGGCAGGCGACCAGATCTGTCCGGCAGCTGCGAGCCTTTGATCGGATGCTTGGCAGACAGCAGCAGCGCTGGTCACGGGTGCCCGGGTGAGTTACTCCCCCTGGCACATAACAGATGTTGAGGATGGAGGCACTGCAGGACCTCTTTGGGGTGGGTGGGGGGGTACATTCTGAACCCCAGAGAGATGGAGTCAGGAAAAAAAAGAGGAAAGGATGAGTGGAGTGCAAACAAGGCAGAGGGAAGATGAGGAGAATCACCCGTTCCTGTTTTCGGTATTTTGTCAGCAGTTCAAGGCTGTTCTGCTTACACCGTGCTCCGCTATGCAAATACTCTGGCTCCCACAAACTGGGCTCCACTTTATCGGAACGAGCCTCCCAGCTTTAACAGTTCCCCCGCAGTACTTATTAGATGAAGCGTATTATTCTCCGGGCACTTTAGATCCTCAGAATATGCTGAGTGCACATGGTGGGTTAGCATTAGCAGCACATTAGTTCTCTCTAATTCACAGTAATTCACAGCACAGAGCCTTCTTCACGCATTGAGACTATGGTTTACATCTTGGGAGCTTGGAGAATACTCTGGGCCTCGATGAATAAAGATGGAAATGGACTTTATGCTGATAAATCAAGAATACTACTTCTACGTACTTCATGAGGAGCAGCCTCTTCATGAATTCCTTTGTATGAGAGAGATCTCATGATCATCATCACTTTTTACACTTTCTCTAATGTATTGTCTATTTTTTTCCTTTGAGACTAATGTTTTCATCAGTCTCTTGCCTTCCTTCATTATTGTATTTAAAGACAGACCCAGGTGCTAAAGTTTACCACTCCTCTTTAGAATTTAAGGTTACAGCAAACAGACGATGCACAATAAACGTTTTTTCACACCTTTCCCACGTGCCTTTCTGTCGAAAGCTAATGTTACTAAATAAAAGCATTGCTCCTGAAACAAAACAGATGGGAGGTGGAAATCAGAGTAGATCTGTCATTCCATCATTATTTACTGGAAGGTCAATGTGGTTCTCAGCCATCGTGCTCAGAGCCTCTAGAACAGAACAAACCCTCAGGGCCTTGTAATCATGCTCCGATTAGATTTGATGAACTTTTATTATTGATCACTATGTTAGTGATCCTTCAGGGCCCTGAATGCCACAGAAAGGAGGTGACCCTGCCTGTGTACCTGTGTGGATGTAACCTGTTTGCATGTTTGCACTGTTTCTATCATGTATACTATGCACCTTTACAACGATGCTGCTCTTAACTCTTGTCTTACGTGTCCCTTAAACGTAACTCTTGTCTTACATGTCCCTTAAACGTAACTCTTGTCTTACATGTCCCTTAAATGTTGTAGAAAGTGTGTGGAACTGCTGTAAACCAAATCGCCCTCCGAGGGACAAAACAATAAAAGTGAAGTTAAAGATTGCTGGAAAATAAGTGTTTTTTGTGTGTGTTTGTGTTGCATGCAGGAAAAAAAAAACTTACCCACTGCTATTTTGCAAGATTCAGCAGAATATCTGTTTTCTCAATTTTTTTACTGGGGGCAAACATCTGGCAGAGGAAGATCTAATTGTGGCACACCGCGGTGGTCGACAGCTTGAGGTCAGAGCCCAGCTACCACAACATTAGGTTACTGATGTGTACTAAACATGTGTAAATAATGTCATCAATGACTTCATTTCATAGAGGAGGTTTGCTTTTCGGGTCCTGCTACTGTGCATCTGGGTTTACTGACTCTTATTCCTCATTATATTACAAGTTCCTGCTTTTTAGACCAACCATGAAGTTGATATGTTCTCAAACGGATTAAAGGGATGCACATTTGGCTTCTCAAAGTGGGACAAAAAAGGCTAATCCACAGCTCAACAGCTCAGAGTCAGGTTGTGTATAGTACACACTAAATAACGAATGATCGGAGTTTCAGCGCTTCCACAACATTAACTTTGCTCGCAGTGCACAACGTGAAATTTGCTCTCGGAGCACAATCCACATGTGCAGCATGTCTGAACGTCAATGGCTGACACTTCTTATGTTTTATTCAGCTTTGTAGATTCAGCGGGACAAAGCGACTTGTGTTGTCATTGGTTCTTGCTGGTTCTTGCTGGTTCTTGCTGGTTCTTGTTGGTTCTTGCTGGTTCTTGTTGGTTCTTGCTGGTTCTTGTTGGTTCTTGCTGGTTCTTGCTGGTTCTTGCTGGTTCTTGCTGGTTCTTGCTGGTTCTTGCTGGTTTTTGCTGGTTCTTGCTGGTTCTTGCTGGTTCTTGCTGGTTCTTGCTGGTTCTTGTTGGTTCTTGCTGGTTCTTGCTGGTTCTTGCTGGTTCTTGTTGGTTCTTGCTGGTTCTTGTTGGTTCTTGCTGGTTCTTGCTGGTTCTTGCTGGTTCTTGTTGGTTCTTGCTGGTTCTTGCTGGTTCTTGCTGGTTCTTGCTGGTTTTTGCTGGTTCTTGCTGGTTCTTGCTGGTTCTTGCTGGTTCTTGCTGGTTCTTGTTGGTTCTTGCTGGTTCTTGCCAAACAAAGTCCACTCTTGCCACTGTGCACACAGCTGGCCACGCCCACCCCTAATGGCGGGATGACGGCCTACTTTTAAAGTGGCAGCCCAGGCTCAGGGCGTAACCGTGGCAGCGTGCTTCCGCTCTTTGATTTTTCACAATAAAATGCAACACAAGCTCTACTAACAGACGGCGACCGGCTGGTGCCGCAAAGAAAACGGAACATAAGATCCAGACACAAGTGAACAAGTTACTTACAACAAAATACACGACACACGACCTGGGCGTGCAAACCTGCGGTCAGCACGGGCAAGGCGAGTAAAAAAAAAATATATATATATATACCGTATTTTCCGGATTATAAGTCGCGGTTTTTTTCATAGTTTGGTCGGGGGTGCGACTTATAAATCGGAGCAACTTATATATGTTTTTTTTTACAAAATCTGTGAGCGCAGAGACAGTAGCCTACACATTTCTATAACAGGTGTTACAGGGAACTCTGTGACCCGTCAGAATCTGTCGCGGTTTCTGGAGGTTCAGAGTTATCTGTCACACCTGTTATCTAAAAACACCAATTAGAAGGGCTGATTGAAAATGGCGCCGAAAAGAAAGTCATATTCCGCGGCTTACAAGCTTCAGATAGTGAAATATGGAGCCGAAAACGGCAATCGAGCAGCAGAAAGAAAGTTTGGAGTGAGCGAAAAACTTGTAAGGGACTGGCGAAAAGCGGAGGTTACGCTTACTGAAATGAAGAAAACAAAGAAAGCTAATCGCGGGCGACAAGCTAGGTGACCGCAGTTGGAGGAACGAGTTCACGCATGGGTGCTTGAACAACGTGCTGCTGGGAGAGGTTTGTCAATGGTGCAGTTGCGTCTCCACGCCCAGGTGGTTGCCAAGGAGGTGAATATAAACGGCTTTGCGGGAGGACCTTCTTGGTGTTACCGCTTCATGCAACGCAAACGCCTCTCTATCAGAGCAAGGACGACACTGTCCCAAAAACTGCCAGCGGACTTCCAAGCGAAGGTTGACAGTTTCCGCACGTTCATTGAAAAGCATGTAAGTGATCACAACGTGACACCGGATCATATTATCAACATGGACGAGGTCCCCCTCACTTTTGACATCCCCATGGGCCGAAGTGTTGCAGAGAAAGGGCAAAAAAGTGTGAATATCGTTACAACTGGTCATGAGAGATCACACTTCACAGTGGTGCTGGCATGTTGTGGAGACGGATCAAAACTGCCACCGATGGTCATTTTCAAACGAAAAACCATGCCAAAAATCCAATCCTCCTCAGTTGAAGTCGCCGTGAACGAGAAAGGGTGGATTGATCAAGAAATGATGAACTTGTGGCTTACAAAGTGCTACAATAAGCGACCGGATGGCTTCTTTAGAGCACGCAAAGCTCTGCTTGTGATGGATAGCATGAGAGCGCACATCACACCACAGTTAAAAAATAAATTAAAAGTTTTCAACTCCATACCTGCCATCATCCCTGGAGGCTTAACCAAAATACTCCAGCCACTTGATATCTCCGTGAATAGGAGCTTTAAGTCAGTTTTGCGTAACCTGTGGGAGCAGTGGATGACGGATGGAGAGCACAGCTTCACGGCAACCGGGAGAATGCGCCATGCAACTTTCCTGGAAGTCATTGAATGGATCGACAAAGCATGGGCTTCAGTGACAACCGCAACCATCCTGTCGGGATTCAGAAAGGCTGGAATAATTGGAACTGCAACTGACGACGAGTCTGATGTAAGCGACGTAGAAGAGGAAGCGGCGTCTTGTCTACCTGCCGAGTTGGGGGAGTTGTTCAAAAGTGACACCGAGGATGAAGATTTCCTTGGATTTCGTGATTCGGAGTAAAACCTGATATTTTGGTAAACGTGTTAGCATGTTCTTTGTGCTATATGTTGTTTGGTGTTGGATTTTATCAAATAAATTTTCCCCAAAAATGCGACTTATCCTCCAGTGCGACCTATATATGGTTTTTTCTTCTTAATTATGCATTTTTTGGCTGGTGCGACCTACAATCCGGAGCGACGTATAATCCAAAAAATACGGTATATATATATTTTTTTATCTGAGCGCGAGCCATATGCGATCATCAAAGAGCCATATATGGCTCGCGAGCCATAGGTTCCCGACCCCTGGATAGTATGTTTATAGTATGTTGTATAGTATAGTATAGTATAGTATGTAGTTTGTTCTGTTTGACAAATGAACCTGCAGAGTCCTTTCACGGGCCTGTCAGATCCAGTAGGCAGGATGATGGGGAAAGGGAAACTGTCACAAAGGGAACCCGGAATAAGACCGTCATATAAGACCGGGCACATCTCAATGTGTACATATTTACACTTGTTGTATCACCACTGAACATGAAAATACATGGAGGCCTTTCAAGGACCACGTTCTGAAGCAGCTGAGTTGAAGGAGAAGCTGCACAATGAGCAGGAACACGAGCCACCGAGGAGGAGAACGGAGCGGTGAGCTGAAAATCAAGCTGACAGCCGGTGGCAGCTTCTTCAGACGCAGCCTGTCTGAAGTCCTGTTGCGAATAACTGAATACTGAATCTCCTGTGATTCAGATTCTGCAAAGATACTCTTTGCTTTGTAACACAATATGTGAGCTGCGCTTGTTGTCTGCGTGGGTGAGATTATCTGTCTGCGAGCA